>NW_016921228.1:0-1177 GCF_001483705.2 Eufriesea mexicana
CCGTATATCTGCGTTTGGCACAAAAGTCAAAGATACCCTATCCTAACCAAGCCAACCGTATCAAGGACCGACGAAATGTAACAGAACCTATCGTGCAGAGACCATTATTGCTGGCCTCCCCAGTGCCTAGCAGAATATTCAAGAGCTCAGTAGAGCGTAGAGATACACCGTATTGCAGCGTATATGGCAGTAGTCAATGCTATCCTAGCCTACCTGACCCAACCTGGCTTAACCAAACGTAATATAGTTCTATCTAACGCGCCGATACCACGATTGCTGGCATCCCCAAAGCCAAGCAGAACATATTAGGGATGATAAGACAGCAGAAATCCGTAGAATCGCATTCCATAGCAGAAAAGTCAAAGCTACCAATGCCCAACCCGAGCAAACACAACCTAACCGAACGTAACATAACACAACTCAGCGTGCCCGGTCGCCATTTCTGGCCGGCCCAGAGCGAAGCAGTGCATATTGGTTGCCGGTAGATCATGGAAACCCTACGAATATCAGGTCATAGCATAAGAGTCAAAGGTCCCCCTTCCTAAACTAGCCAAACGTAACCTAACCAAACGTTACCTAGCTTAACCTAACATGCCGAGACCGATATTGCTGACCTCCACAGAGCCATGCAGTATATGCTCGAGCACAGTGGACAGCGAAAATCCAGCACAATGCGGTGTATAGCACAAAAGTCACAGCTGTCCTAAACAAACCTGGTATACCCAAACATAGCCGAACGTATTCTAACTCCACCTAACGCGAAGCTGCCACTATTTCTCGCCTGCACAGAGCCAAGCTGAAGATACTAGGGTTGAGTAGATCGCAAAAATCCATAGAATCGCAGTGTACAGCACAAAAGTCGAAGCAATCGTAACCTAAACTTACCAGACGTAACTCAGCCGAACGCAGGATAACACGTCCTAACGTGCCGAGAGCATTACTGCCGGCATCCCCAGAGACAAGCAGAATATTCAAGAGCTCAGCACAGCGCTCAACGACACCGCATTGCGGTGTATAGCTTAAAAGTCAAAGACACCCCAACCAATCCAAGCCAATCGTAACACTGCCAAGTCCAACCGATATCAAACTAACGTGCCACGACCAGAATATTCCTAGCGTCCCCAGAGCCAAGCAGAATATACTGGAGCTATGCAGAGCGCAGAAATCGGCCGAATAG
>NW_016921229.1:0-4118 GCF_001483705.2 Eufriesea mexicana
TACTATTGGCGTGTTATAGCCATTGCAATGCTCTGGACTCTGGCTGGAAAACTCAATTTTACTAACATTTTCTACTAATATCGTGGGGAGTTAACTTTCTTGCATAAATAAGGAGAAAAGATCCTTTTGACATGCTATATCCATTGCAATGCTGTAGAATATGGCTGGAAAATATAATTTTATTGACATTTTCGACTAACATCTTGGTGAGCTTACTTTCTTACATAAATGAGGAGGAAAGACCTTATTGGAGTGCTAGAGGCATTGCAATGCTATAGAATCTTCCTGGAAAATTCAATTTTATTGACATTTTCGACTAATATCGTGGTGAGCTAGCTTTCTTGCATAAATTAGGAGGGAAGAATCTATTGGCGTGATATAGCCACAGCAATGCTATAGAATCTGCCTGGAAAGTTCAATTTTATTGACGATTTCGAATAATATCGTGGTGAGCTAACTTCCTTGCATAGGTATGGAGGAAAGATCCTTTTGACATGCTATATCCATTGCAATGCTGAAGAATATGGCTGGAAGATATAATTTTATTGACATTTTCGACTAACATCTTGGTGAGCTTACTTTCTTACATAAATGAGGAGGAAAGACCTTATTGGAGTGCTAGAGGCATTGCAATGCTATAGAATCTTCCTGGAAAATTCAATTTTATTGACATTTTCGACTAATATCGTGGTGAGCTAGCTTTCTTGCATAAATTAGGAGGGAAGAATCTATTGGCGTGATATAGCCACAGCAATGCTATAGAATCTGCCTGGAAAGTTCAATTTTATTGACGATTTCGAATAATATCGTGGTGAGCTATCTTTTTTGCATAAATGAGGAGGGTAGATTCAATTGGCGTCCTATAGCCAATTCATTGCCATAGTATCTTGCTGGAAAATTCAATTTTATTGACATTTTCGACTAATATCGCGTTGAGCTAACTTCCTTGCATAGGTAAGGAGGAAAGATACCTTTGGCGTGATATAGCCATTGCAATGCTATGGAATCTGGCAGGAAAATACAATTTGTTTACATTTTCGACTAATATCGTGGTGAGTTAACTTTCTTGCATAAATAAGGCGGAAAGATTCTATCGGCGTGCTATAGGCATTGCAATGCAATAAACTCTTCCAGGAAAATTCAATTTTACTGACATTTTCGACTCATATCGTAGTGAGCTACCTTTCTGGCATATGTAAGGAGGAAAGATACTATTCGCGTGCTACAGCCATTGCAATGCCATAGAATCTGGCTGGAAAGTTCAATTTTATTGACAGTTTCGACTAATAGCGCGGTGAGCTAACTTTCTTGCATAAATAAGGAGGAAAGATCCTTTTGGCCTGCTGTATCCATTGCAATGTTGTAGAATCTGGCTGGAAAATATAATTTTATTGACATTTTCGACTAATATCGTGGTGAGCTTAGTTTCATGCATAAATATGGAGGAAATATGCTATTGGCGCGCTATAGCCATTAAAATGCCTTGGAATCTGGCTGTAAAATTCAACTTCTCTGACATTTTCGACTAATATCGCGTAGAGATAGCTTCCTTGCATAGGTAAGGAGGAAAGATCCATTTGGCATGCTATATCCATTGCAATGCTGTAGAATCTGGCTGGAAAATATAATTTTATTGACATTTTCGACAAATATGTGGTGAGCTACCGTTCTTGCATTAATAAGGTGGAAAGATACTATTGGCGTGCTATTGCCATTGCAATGCTAAACAATCTGGCTGGGAAATTCTATTTTATTAACATTTTCGACTAATATCGTGGTGAGTTAACTTTCTTGCATAAATAAGGAGGAAAGATTTTATCGGCGTGCTATAGCCAATGCATTTCTATAGTATCTGGGTGGAAAACTCAATTCTATTGACATTTTCGACTAATATTGTTGTGAGATGACTTTCTTGCATAGGTAAGGTGGAAAGATCATTTTGGAGTGCTATAGCCATTGCATTGCTGTAGAATCTGGCTGGAAAATTCAATTTTATTGGCACTTTCGACTAATATCGTGGTGAACTGTCTTTCTTGCATAAATTAGGAGGAAAGGACGCATTGACCTGCTATAGCCATTACAATGCTCTGGAATCTGGCTAGAAAATTCAACTTTACTGACATTTTCGACTAATATCGTGGTGACCTACCATTTTGCATAAATAAGGAGGTTTGATTCCACTGGCGTGCTATAGCCGTGGCATTTCTACAGTATCTTGCTGGGTAATTCAATTTTATAGATATTTTCGACTAATATCGTGGTGACCAAGCTTCCATGCATAAGTAAGGAGGAATGATCCTTTTGGCGTGCTGTATCCACTGCAATGCTACAGAATCTGGCAGGAAAATACAATTTGTTTACATTTTCGACTAATATCGTGCTGAGTTAACTTTCTTGCATAAATAAGGAGTAAATATTCTATTGGCGTGCTACAGGCATTGCAATGCTATAAACTCTTCCTGGAAAATTCAATTTTACTGACATTTTCGACTAATATCGTAGTGAGCTACCTTTCTGGCATAAATCAGGAGGGAAGATTCTATTAGCGTGATATAGCCACTGCAATGCTATAGAATATGCCTGGAAAGTTCAATTTTATTGACGATTTCGAATAATATCGTGGTGAGCTATCTTTTTTGCATAAATGAGGAGGGTAGATTCTATTGGCGTCCTATAGCCAATTCATTCCCATAGTATCTTGCTGGAAAATTCAATTTTATTGACATTTTCGTCTAATATCGCGTTGAGCTAACTTCCTCGCATAGGTAAGGAGGAAAGATCCCTTTGGCGTGATATAGCCATTGCAATGCTATGGAATCTGGCAGGAAACTACAATCTGTTTACATTTTCGACTAATATCGTGGAGAGCTGCATTTACGGCATAAATAACGAGGAAAGATTCTCTTGGCGTGCTATAGCCATCGCAATGGTGTAGAATCTGGCCAGAAAATTCAATTTTATTGACGATTTCGAATAATATCGTGGTGAGCTATCTTTTTTGCATAAAGAAGGAGGGTAGATTCTCTTGGCGTGCTATAGCCACTGCATTTCTATAGCATCTGGCTGGAAAACTCAACTTTGTTGACATTTGCGACTAATATTGATGTGAGCTAACTTTCTTGCTTAAATAAGGAGGAAAGAATAAATTGGCGTGCTACAGCCATTGCAGTGCTATAGAATCTGGTAGGAAAACACAATTTTATTTACATTTTCGGCTAATATCGTGATGAGCTTACTTCCTTGCATAAGTATGGATGAAATATCCTTTTGGATTGCTATAGCCATGCACTGCTGTTGAATCTGCCTGGTAAGACTAATTTTATAGACATTTTTGACCAAATCGTGGTGAGCTGAATTCCTTACATAAATAAGGAGGAAAGATTCTATTGGCGTGCTATAGCCATAGCAATGATATAGAATCTGGCTGGAAAGTTCAATTTTATTGTCATTTTCAACTAATATCGTGGTGATCTAATTCCCTTGCATTGGTAAGGAGAAGAGATCCTTTTGGCGTGCTATAGCCATTGCAATACTGTAGAATCTGGCTGGAAAATTCAATTTAAAGAATCTGGCTGGAAAATTCAATTTTATTGAAATTCTCGACTAATACCGTGGTGATCTAAGTCTCTAGCATAAATAAGGTAGAAAGATTCTGTTGGCGCGCTATAGGCATTGCAATGCTATTGAATCTCGGTGGAAAATTCAATTTTATTGACATTTTCGACTTATATCGCGTTGAGCTAACGTCCTTGCAATCTAAGGAGGAGAGATCCCTTTGGCGTGCTATAGCCATGGCAGTGCAATGGAATCTGTCTGGAAAGCTTAATTTTATTGACATTTTCGACTAATATTTTGATGAGATTACTTTCTTGCATAGGTACGGAGGAAAGATCCTATTGGCGTGATATAGCCACTTCAATGCTATAGAATCTGCCTGGAAAGTTCAATTTTATTGACATTTTCGACTAATATCGTGGTGAGCTACCTTTCTTGCATAAATAAGGAGAAAATGTTCTATTGTCCTGCTGTAGCCATCGCAATCCTATAGAATCGAACTGGAAAATACTATTTTATTGACATTTTCGACTAATATCTAGATTAGCTAACTTTCTTACATA
>NW_016921230.1:0-1393 GCF_001483705.2 Eufriesea mexicana
AGGTATCGTTGTTCAACGTTTGGCTATGTTAGATTAAGCCTAGTTAGGTTAGGATATCTTTGTACGTTGTGCTATATGTTGCTGTTTGGTGGCCTCCTGCGCTTTACAGTCCTCTTCTGTACTCTGCTCGACTCTGGGGGGCCTGTAATTATGGACGTGGCACGATAAACTTTGTTAGGTTACGTTCGGTTATGTTACGTTTGGTCTGGTCAGGACAGTGTAGCTTTGACTTTTGTGCTTTACACTCCTGTACAGATGATTTCTGCGCTCTATTGTGCTCTCATATGCTCTGCATGGCTGTGGAGTGACCAGCAATGGTGCCCTCAGCACATTAGGTTAAGTTAGGTTTCGCATGGTTTGGTTACGGTAGGCTATGTGTGGTTAGGGTGGCATTGACATTTGTGATATACGCTGCTATTCGATGGATTTCTGTGCTTGACTGTGCTCCGGTATATTCTGCTTGGCTATTGGGAGGCCAGCGGTAGGGCTCTCGGCACCTTAGTCTGACAAGTGTTGCGTCTGTTTATACTACGTTTGGTAGGTTAGGATACGATAGCTTAGACTTTTGTGCTATAGACTGCCCTTCGGAGCATTTCTGCACTGTACATTTGTCAGCTATACTCTGTTCGACTCTTGGGAGGCCATCAATTGTTGTCGCGGCACGTTGGGTTGAGTTAGAGTACGCTCGGTTACGATAGGTTACATTGCGTTATTTTAGCAGAGCTTTGACTTTCCAGTTATAAGCTGTTATTAGGTGGATTTCTCAGCTCTACTGTGCTCTACTGTACTCTGCTCGCATTTGGGGAGCCCAGCAGTAGTGGTCACGGCACGTTACTTTGAGTTAAGTTACGTTTGGCTATGTAACGATTCGTTAGGTTAAGGAAGGATGGCTTTAACATTTGTGCTATACATTGATATACGGTGCGCTTACGTGCTTTATGGTACTCGAGTACGCTCTGCTTGTCTCTGGGGATGCCAGGAATAGAAGTATCGGCACGTTATCTTGAGTTAGGCTACGTTTGGTCGTGTTACGTTTGGTTTGGTTAGGACAGGATAGTTTTGACATTTGTGCCGTACACCGCTGTTCGGTCAATTTCTGCTCTCTACGTTGCCCTACTATGCTCTGCTCATCTATGCGGAGTCAGCAATGGTGGTCTAAATGGGTCAGGCTACTTTTGGTTGAGTTACGCAGGTTTGGGTTAGGTAAGGGTGGCTTCCATATTCGCGGTACACACTGCTATTCGGTGGATGTTTGCGCTCTGCTGTGATCTGCTATAATCTGCCCGACTCTGGGGAGGACAGCAACAGTGGCCACGGCGCTATACGTTCAGTTATGTTACGCTTGGTTGTGTTACTTTTGGATGGGTTAGGAGAGGTTAGCATTCACTTTTGT
>NW_016921230.1:2518-6433 GCF_001483705.2 Eufriesea mexicana
TTTTTTTATGTTACGCAAATTTATGTTACGTTAGGCTATGTTTGTCCATGGTGGCTTCGACTTTTGTGCTATACACTGCTATTCGGTGGAATTGGGCGCTGTTCTTCGCTCTAGTATGTTCTGACTGGCTCTGGGGAGGCCAGCAATAGATACCTCGGCTGGTTAGGTTCAGTCACTCTACGTTTGGATAGGTTAGGTTAGGTGTTGCTTCGTTATGATAGCTTTGACCTCTGTGCTGTACACTGCTGTCCGTGGATATCTGCGCTCTACTGTGCTCTCATATGTTGTGCCTTGCTCTGTGGAGGACAGAAACATTTGTGTATGCCCGTTAGTTACAGTTAGGTTATATTTGGTTAGGTTATGTTAGCATGTGTTATGCTTGGATATCTCCGACATTTCTACCATACACTGGCATTCTATTGATCTCTACTGTGGACTCTTCTCCCGCATGTTCTGCTTGGGGACGGGCGTGACAGCTCTAGTGGTCCTGGCACGTTGGGTTGCGTTAGGTTACGTTATGGTAGGTTACGTTTGTATATGTTAAGTTACGTTTGGTTATGTTAGAAAAGGATATCTTCGACTTTTGTGCCGCACACTGCTATTCGGCGGTTTCCTGCGCTCATCGTTGCTCTAATAGACTCTGTTCGACATTTGGGAGACCGGCAATATCGATCATGACACGTTATATTGAGATAGGTTATGTTCGGTTAGGGTAGGTTTGACTACGTTTGGTTAGGATGGCATTGCCTTCTGTGTTATACACTGCTGCTCAGAGATATCTGCGCCCTACTTTTCTCTATCGTATTCTAATTGGCCCTGGGGAGGCCAGCAATAGAGACCTCGGCACGTTGGGCTTAGTTATTCAAAGTTTGGATAGGTTATGGTAGGTAGGGTTAGGTTCGGATTTCTTCGACTTTTTGCTATACACTGCTATTTGGACGCGTTCTGCGCTCTACTGTGCTCCAGGATATTCTGCTCGGCTCTGGAGAGGCCACAGATAGTGGTCTCCGCACGTTGGGTTAAGTTCGGTTGCGTTTGGTTATATTACGTTTCGAGATATTAGGATAGGGCAGATTTGATTGCTGTGCCATACACTGCCATTCGCTGGACGTATGCGCTCTATATTGCTCTACTATACCCTGTTAGCGCCTCGGGAGGCTAGCAACAGTGGCCGCGGCACGTTTCGTTGAATTTTGCTATGTTAGGTTAGGTTATGTTGCTTTGGGTTAGGTCCGGATATCTTTGACTTTTCTGCTGTACACTGCGATTCTGTGGATTTCTGCGCCCTGGTCTCCTCTAATATGATCTGTTTGTCTCCGTGGACGCCAGGAATGACGCTCTCGGCAAGATAGGTTGAGCTATGTAACGCTTTGTTTGGTTATGTTTGGTTAAGTTTGGCTGAGACAGCTTTGACTTATACGCTGCACACTGCCATTCGGCAGATTTCTGTGTTCTACATTGCTCTGCTATACACTGCTTAGCTCTCATGAGGCCAGCAGTAGCGGTCGTGACACGTAGGTTTGTATAACGTTACGTCTGCATATGTTGCGTTTGTCAAGTATAGGATAGGAATGCTTTGTTTTCTATGCTATACGCTGGTATTGGGTGGATTTCACCGCTCTACAGAGCACTGGCATATTCTGCTTGGCTCTGGACAGACCAGCAATAGCGGTCGTGGCACGATAGATTTGGTTAGGTTACGCTTGGTTAGGTTATGATAGGACACGTTTGGGTAGGGTGGCATTGACTTTTGCGTCATACACTTCTATGCGGAGATTCCTGCGCTCTACTGACTTCTAAAGTGTTCTGCTTGCCTCTGGGGAGGCCTGCAATAGGTGTATCTGCTCGTCAGTTTGAGTTATTCTACATTTCGTTGTGTTCGGTTGGGTAATGTTTGGTGAGTGAAGCTTTGACTTTCGTGGTATACACAGTTATACGATGGATTCGAGCGCTTCGCTATGCTCCACTCTAATCTGCTAGACCCTGTGGAGTCCGGCGATAGTGGTCGCGGCACGGTACGTTGTGTTTGCCTACGTTAGGTTAGGCTATGTTTCTTTGGGTTACGTTTGGATATCCTTGACTTTCCGGCTGTACACCGCGATTTTATGGATTTCTGCGCCCTACTCTCCTCTATATATTCAGCTTGGCTCTGGGAAGGCTTGCAACAGTGGTGGTGGCCCGTAAGTTTGTGTTTGGTTACGTTTGATCGTGTTACGGTTGGTAAGGTTAGGGTAGTGTACCATTGACTTTTGTGTTGCATACTGCTATTGGGTGAATTTCTCCACTCTAATGTGCTCTAATATTGTCTGCCTTGCTCTGGAGAGGCCAGAAATAGTGGCCGCGGCTCGTTAGCTAATGCTTGGTTACGTTTGGCTAGTTCATGTTAGCATTGGTAAGGTTTGAATAGCTATGGTTTTTCTGCTGTACACTCTGATTCTATGGACCTCTGCGCCGTACTGTGCGCTATAACACTCTACCTGTGTCTGGTGACGCCCGGAGTTGTAGTCACGGTGCGTTAGGTTGAGTTACGTTGCATTCTGCCGGGCTAGGTTTGGTTTAGTGTGGCTGCGATAGCTTTGAACTTTGCGCTGTACGCTGCTCTTCGGTGGATTTCTGCGCTCTATATTGCTCTGCCATACTCTGGTTAGCTCTCGTGAGACCAACTATAGCGGTCGTAGCACGTAACGTTGCCTTGCGATACGTCCGCCAATGTTACATTTGGTTTAGCTAGGTTAGGATACCATTAACTTTCGTGCTATACACTGCCACTCCATGGACCACT
Organism: Eufriesea mexicana; assembly: GCF_001483705.2. Lineage (NCBI taxonomy): Eukaryota > Metazoa > Arthropoda > Insecta > Hymenoptera > Apidae > Eufriesea > Eufriesea mexicana. The sequence goes on from NW_016921230.1 coordinate 5,301, forward strand.
GAGCTATGCCCTCAACTAATACGCCCTGCTTGGCGGCGGGGAGGGCGGCAGTTGTGGGCTAGGCATGTTAGACTTGGTTTGGTTGCGTTTGATTGGTTTGGGTCGGGTCTGATTGGGTTATGATGTTTCTTACTTTTCGATATACACTGCTATTCGGGCGGTTTCAGAGATCTACATTCCTCTGCTGTACTCTAATTTGCTCTCGCGAGGACAGTAATGGCTTTCGAGGCGCGTCAGCTTGTGTCATGTTACGCCTACTTTTGTTACGGTTGATTAGGTTAGGACGGGATAGCTTTAACTTTTGTGCTATACACAGCTACTTGGATGATTTATACGCTCTACGTTGCTCTTATATGCCCAGATTGTCTCTGGGGAGGCCAGCAATATTATTCTCGGCACATTATGTTTAGCTAAGTTACGCTCGGCTTGGATAGGTTAGGAGAGTTTGGGTTAGGGTATCTTTGACTTTTGTGCCACACACTGCAATACCATGGACTACTGCGCTCCACTGTGCTCTAGTATGTTCTGATTGGCTCTGGGGATGCCAGCAATCGTGCTCTCGTCACACTATGTTGAGATACGCTACGGTTGGCTTTGCTAGGCTATGATATGCTCGGTTAGGATAGCCTCATCTTTTGTGCTGTACACTGCAGCTGGGCCGATATCTGTGCACTGCATTGCTCTACTAGCGCCTGTTTGAATCTGTGCAGGCCAGCAATAGCGGTCGTGGCACGTTTGGTTGTGATATGTCACGTTCGGCTGTTTGGTTGGGTAAAGCTTGGTTGGGATGGCTTCGACTTTTGTACTATATACTGCTGTTCGGCTTATATCTGCGACATGGATTGCTGTACTAGCATCTGCTTGTCCATGGAGAGGCCATGTTAGTTAGGCTATGTTAGGTTAAGTTCAGTCAGGGTGTCTTTGTCTTTTGCACTGTTCGCTGCTTTTCGGTGGACTTCCGCGCTCTACTGGGATCTAATGTACCCTGCTTTGCTTTGGGCGTTCCATAAATGGTGACCGCGGCGCGTTACGTTGAGATAAATTACGTTTGGTTAGTTTAGGTTTGTCTGTGTTAGGTTCGGATATCTTTGACTTTCGTGCCATGCATTGGCTTTCAATGGACATCAGCGCTT
>NW_016921230.1:7323-11747 GCF_001483705.2 Eufriesea mexicana
AGAGACAGTGGCCGCGGCATCTTAGGTTACGTTATATTACGTTTGGTTGGTTTATGTTAGCATGGGTAAGGTTTGGATATCTTTGTTTTTTCTGCTATACCCAGCGCTTCTATGGGTTTCTGCACCCTACTCTGGTCTAGTATGTCCTGCATGGACCGGTGGATGTCAGCAATAGTGGTCGCGGCACGTTCGTTTGTGTTACGTTACCCTTGCCTTGGTAAGGCTAAGTTGGTAGGCTAAGTTTTGTTAGTATGGAATTGACGTTTGTGCTATACACTGCTATTCCATGTGATTCTACGCTCTACTGTGCTCTGGTATATTCAGCTTGGATACGGTGAGGCCAGCAGTAGTGCTTTCGGCTCGTTAGGTTAAGCTATGTTGCGTTCGGTTATATTACGTTTGGATGGGCCAAGAGAGGGTAGTTTCGACTTTTGTGCTATACACAGCCATTCGGCTGATTTCTACTATATACATTGCTCCACTATACTCTGCTCGACTATGGGAATGCCAGTAATAGTTGTCCCGAAACGATAGATTGATTTTGGCTACGTCTGTTTATGTTACGTTTGGTCACGGTTGGAGAAGACAGCATTGACTTATGTGCTGTATACAGCTTTTCGCTGGACTTCTGCGATATACTGTACTCTAATATGTCCTGCTTGGCTCCGTGGAGGCCAGTAATAGCGGCCTCGCCACTTTATGTTATGTTACGCTACGTTTGGTTAGGTTAAGCTAGTTCGGGTTAGGCCTTCATAGCTCAGAGTTTCGTAGTATGCAGTGCTATCCGGTGGTTTCCTGCGCTCTGCTGTGCTATGATATTTTCCGCTTGGCACTGGGGATCCAGTAATACTGGTCTCGGCACTCTAGGATACGATATGCTACGTTCGGTTATGTTAGGTTACGTTGGGTTAGGATGGGACAGCTATGACTCTTGTGCTATACACTGCAATTCTATGCACTACTGTGCTCTACTGCGCGTTATGATGTTCTGCTCGTCTCTGGGGTAGCCAGCAATAGAGGTCGCGGCACGTTATGTTTAGTTACTCAACGCTTGGTTATGTTCGGTTGTGTGTGGTTTGGTTAGGGTAGCTCTGGCTTTTGTGCCATACGCTGCTATACGGTGGATTTCTGCGCTCCACATTGCTGTACTATGCTTTGCTCTTCTCCCTGGAGGCCGGAAATAGAATCCTCGGCAGGATACGATGAGTTTGGTCACGCTTGGCTTGGTAAGGTTTGGTTACATTTGGTTAGGGTGGCATCGACTTTTGTGCTAGACACTGCTATTCGGTGGACTTCTGCGACATGCAGTGCTCTAGTACGTTCAGCTAGTCTCTTGGGAGGCAAGCAACCGTGGTACAGTCTCGTTAGGTTGAGTTACGTTACGTTTGGTTATGTTACGGTTGGCCAGGATAGGGTAACTGTGACTTTTGCGCTATAAACTGCTCTTCGGTGGATTTCTTCGCTCCGCTGTGCGCTAATGTGAAATAATTGGCTCAGTGGCGCCAGCAATATTATTCTCGGCACGTTAGGTTTAGTTAAGTCACGTTCGGTTACGTTTGGACAGGACAGGTTAGGTTAGGGTTTCTTTGACTCTTGTGCAATAAACTGCCTTGCGGTGGATTAATGCGCGGTACTTTGCTGTAGTATATTCTGCTTGGCTCAGGAGGGGCAAGCAATAGTGGTCTCGGCACGTTATATAGGGAAAGGATACTTTCGGTTATGTTACGCTTGGCTATGTTAGTTTCGGATAGCTTCGGCTATTGTGCTATGAACTGCGATTCCATGGATTTCTGCGCTTCACTCTACTGTAATTAGTTCGGCTTTGTTCCGAGGAGGGCGGTAATAGAAGTTTCGGCGTGTTAGGGCACGTTAGGCTGCGTTTGTTTGTGTTTGGACGGGATAGCTCTTACTTCTGCGTTGTACATTGCTATTCGGTGGAATCCTGCGCTCTACTGTGTTCTAATATGTCCTGCATGGCTGTAGGGAGGCCAGCTGCTCTGGTCCCGGCACGTGAGGTTGAGGTAGCTTACGTTTGGCTTGGTTAGGTTTAGTTAGGTTTGGTTGTGGTAGCTTCGACTTTTGTGCTATACACTGCTATTCGGTGGGCGTATGCCCTTTACTGCGCTCTTCTTCAATCTGCTTGACAGGGGGGGGGGCAGCTATAGTGGTCGCGAAACGTTATGCTGAGTTCTTCTATGTCATGTTAGGCTATGCTAGTATGGGTTAGGTTTGGGTGCCCTTGCCATGCCCGCTGCACACCGCGATTCTATGGAGTTCTGCGATTATACTCTCGTCTAATATCTTCTGCATGGTTCCGGCGAGTCCAGCAATGGTGGTGGCCGCACGTAAGGTTGTGTTCTCTTACGTCTGGTAATACTACTGTTGGTTAAGTTAGGATATGCTTGCTATAACTTTTGCGCTATATTCCGATATTCGGTGGATCTCTGCACCCTACTCTCCCCTAATATGCTCTGCCTGGCTCTTTGGTGGCCAGCAATATTACTCGCGGCACGTTAGGCTGAGTTATATTACGTTCGGTTGTATTAGGGTAGGCAGGATTCGGACAGGATAGCTCTGGCTTTTATTCTATACACTGATGTTCGGTAGATCTCTGCGCTCTACTGTGCTCCTATATGCTCTGCTTGGCTCTCGGGAGGACAGCAATGGCTGCCTCGGCGAGCTAGGATCAGTTAGGTTACGTTTGGCTGGGTTAGGTTGGATAACGTTTGGCAGGTATGGCTTTGACTTTTGTGCTACACGCTGAAATGCGTTGGATTATTGAGATCTACTGTGCTCTAGGATGGTTTGCTTGCTTCTGAGGAGGCAAGCAATGGCAGGCTTTGCTCGATGGGTTGAGCTAATGTTCGTTCGGTTGTGTTACGTTTGGCTATTCTAGGATCGGTTCGCTTCGCGTATTGCCCTATGCACTGCGATTCTATGGACTTCTGCGCCCTACTCTCCTCTAATATGCTCTGCTTGACGATGTGGAAGGCAGCAATACTGGCCGTGACACGTTGGGTTGAGTTAGATTACGCTCGGTTATGTTATGGTGGGCAGAGTTTGGTTAGGATAGTTCCGTCTTTTGTGATATACGCTGATATTCGGCGGACTTCTGCGCTCCACTGTACTTTAATATGCCCTGCTCGGCTCTGGGGATGCAAGCAATAGTGGTAGCGTCACGTTAGTTTGAGTTACGTTACGTTTGCTTATGTTACGATTGGTTAGATGAGTAGAGGGTTCCTTCGACTTTTGTGCTATACACTGCTACTCGGTGGACTTCTTCGCTCTACTGTGCTCCAGAATATCTTGCTTGGCTCTGTAGATGCCAGTAACAGCGGACTCGGCACGTTAGGTTGAGTTATGTTAGGTTCGGTTTTGATAAAGTTGGCTAGGTTAGGAGAGGATAGCGTTGCCTTTTGTGCTATACACTGCTATTCGGTGACTTCTGCGCTCTACTGTGCTCCAGTTTGTCCAGCTTGGCTCTGTGGGCGCATGTAATAGCGGTCTCGGCGCGTCAAGTAGTGATATGTTACGCTTGCTTAGGTCACGTTAGCTTTGGCTAGGTTTGGTTAGCTTCATCTTCTCTGTTATTCACTGCGATTCTATGGATTTCCGCGCTCTACTCCCCTCTTTACGTTATGCTTGGCTCTGCAGATGCCAGCAATATTGGTCGGGTCACGTTAGATCGACTTAGGTTACGTCTCGCTTTGTTACGTTTGGCCATGGTATGAGGGGATATCATTGACTCTTGCGCTATACACAGTTTTTGGGTGTACTTCCGCTCTATTCCGTTCTCTAATACGCTCTGTCTTCCTCTGCGGAGGCCACTAACCGTCGTCTCGGCAGGTTAGGTTACGTTAGGCTACGTTTGGTTTGGTTAGGTTGGTTTGGGTTTGGTTTGGATAGCTTTGGCGCTCGTGGTATACACTATTATCCGGTGGATGTCCGCGCTCTACTGTACTCTACTATACTCTGCTCGACTCTGGTGAGGACACTAATAGTGTTCTCGTCAGTCTTGGTTGAGTTTGGTTACATTCGGTTAGATTTTGTTTGCTTGGGTTAGGTCCGGATAGCATTGACCTTCTTGGCATAGACTGTTACTCGGTGGTTTCTGCGCTCTACAGAGCTCTGCTGTGCTCTGCTCGAATCTGGGGTGGACATCATTAGTGGCCGTGACGAAATAGGTTGAGATATGTTACGCTTTGTTATCCCAGGTTGGTGTAAGTTTGGTTATGACGGCTTTGACTTTCGTGCTACACACTGCTACTCGGTGGGCTTCTGCTATCCACATTGCACTACAATACTCTGTTCGACTCTGGGCAGGCCAGCAGTTGTGGCCGTAACACGAAAGGTTGGGTCATGTTACGTTTGGTCAAGTTAGATTCGGTTAGGGTAGGGGATGTTAGCACGGACTTTTGGGTCTC
>NW_016921230.1:17199-17580 GCF_001483705.2 Eufriesea mexicana
CATTACACGACAGTACAGCGCGGAAGTCTATAGAATAGCAGTGTATAGCAGAAGAGTCAAAGCTATCCAAAAGTAACCAAGCAAACATGACGTAACCGAACGTATCCTAGGTCACTATAACGTGCCGAGACGACTATTGCTGTCATTCACAGTGCCAAGCAGAACATACTGCAGCACAGTGGAAACCAGAACTCCACTGAATGGCGGTGTATAGAACAATAGTCAAGGATGTCGCATCCTGGCCAAACCAAACTTAACATATCCAAACGGAGACTAACCCTACCTAGCATGACGAGCAAAATTCGAAGCTATCCTCTACTATCCTAACCAATCGTAACATTCCTAAACGTAACGTAACTCAACCTAACGTGCAGCGACAAC
>NW_016921231.1:0-1012 GCF_001483705.2 Eufriesea mexicana
CTATAGAATTGCAATGGCTATAGCTGTCCAACAGAACCTTACCTCCTTATTTATGCACGAAAGATACCTCGCCACGATATTAGTCGAAAATGTCTATAAAATTGAATTTTCGAGGCAGATTCTATAGCATTCTAATGGCTATAGCACGGCAATAACATCTTTCCTCCTTATTTATACAAGAAAGTTAGCTCACCACGATATTAGTCGAAAATGTCAATAAAATTACATTTTCCAGACAGATTCTGTAGCATTCGACTGGCTATAGCTCGCCAGTAGAATCTTTCCTCCTTATTTATGCAGGTATGTCAGCTCACCACGATATTAGTCGAAAATGTCAATAAAACTGAATTTTCCATCCGGATACTATAGAATTGCAATGGCCATAGCTGGCCAATTGAATCTTTCCTCCGTATTTATGTAGAAAAGTTACCTCACCAACACGTATTAGTCGAAAATGTCAATAAGGTTGCATTTTCGAGGCAGATTCAAAAGCATTGTAATGGCTATAGCACGGCAATAGAATGTTTCCTCCGTATTTATACAAGAAAGTTACCACACAACGATATTTGGCGAAAATGTTAATAAAATTGAATTTTCCATCCAGATACTATGGCATTGCAGTGGCTATACCTAGCCAATGGAATCTTACCTCCTTATTTATGCACGAAAGGCACCTCACCACGATATTAATCGAAAATGTCAATAAAATTGAATTTTCGAGGAAGATTCTATAGCATTTCAATGGTTATAGCACGCCAATTCGTATCTTTCCTCCTTATTTATACAAGAAAGTTAGCTCACGACGATATTTGTCGAAAATGTTAATAAAACTGAATTTTCCGGCCAGATTCTATAGAATTCCAATGGCTACAGCACGGCAATATAATCTTTCCTCCTTATTTATCGAAGAAATTTAGCTCACGACGATATTAGTCTAAAATGTCAATAGAATTACATTTTCCAGACAGATTCTGTAGCATTGCAATGGCTATAGCGCGCCAATAGATTCTTT
>NW_016921232.1:0-307 GCF_001483705.2 Eufriesea mexicana
TGTGACTTTTACGCTGAACACTGTTATTCGATCGATTTCTGCGATCTACTGTGCTGTACTATGCTGTGCTTGGCCCTAGGTGCCCAGCAATATTGATCGCGGCACGTTATGTTGAATTAGGCAATGTTTGGTTATGTACTGTTGTTTTTGGTTAGGCTCGTGTAGCTCAGACTTTTCTGATATGCGCGGCGATTCTATGGATTTCTGTGTTCTGCTATCCACTAGCATGCTCTGCTTGGCTCTGTGGTTGCCAGCGACAGTGGCGGCGGTACAATAGATAGTGTTAGGTTCCTTTCGGTGAGACAAG
>NW_016921233.1:0-532 GCF_001483705.2 Eufriesea mexicana
TGTGTTAGTTAGGGTCAGGTTTGGTCACGGTATGTTTGACTTTTGTGCTATACACAACAATGTAGCAGACTTCTGCGCTCTGCTGCGCTGTAATTTTTCTGCTCCAATCTGGGGATGCCAGCAATAGATGTCGCGCTATGTTTGGTATTGTCATGTTACGTCTGGTTATGTTAAGATTGGATACATAAGGATAGGACAGCTTTGACTTTTATGCTATACACTGCTATTCGGTTGATTCCTGCCCCTTGTGTGCTCTAGTAAGTTCTGTTTGTCTCTGGGGAGGCCAGCATTAGCGTTCCACGCACCTTATGCTGAGATGTGCTACTGGTTAGGTTAGGTTTGTTCAGATATGGTAAGAGTACCTTTGAGTTTCATGCTCTGGCTGCAATGCCGTGGACTTCTGCTTTAGTAGTATCTTCTGTTTGCCTCCGTGGAAGCCAGCAGTAGCGGTCACGGCGCGTTAGACACCGGGATGTTACGTATGCTTGTGTCATGTTTGGTTTGGTTAGGATACGATAGCCTTGACTATTAA
>NW_016921234.1:0-1534 GCF_001483705.2 Eufriesea mexicana
TAGCAGCGTATTGCAGGGGAGTCCATGTTATCCTAATGTAACCCAAACCAGCCTGAGCTAACCGAGTGTAACGTAACTTAACATAACGCGCCGCGACCACTATTGCTGGCGCACTGGGCGGCATGATGAATACGATAGGGGACAATAGAGCGCAGAAATCCATATAATTGCAATGTAGAGCACAAATGACAAGTCTAACCCGAACTAACACGACCCAACCTAACCTAACTGACACTAACCTGCCGCGACCTATACTTCTGGCCTTCCCGGTGCCAAGCAGAACATACTAGAGGAGATCAGAGCGCAGAAATCCATAGAATAGCAGTGTATAGGAGAGAAGTGGAAGCTACTGTTGCCTAAGACAAACAAGTCTATCCAATCCGATCGTAACATGACACAATGTAGCGTACCGCGACCACCATTTCTGTCCTCTCCGCAGCAGAGCAGAATATACTAGAGCAATGTAGAGTGTAGAAATCAACCGAATAGCGGTATATAGCACAAAAGTCATAGCTACGCAAGCCAAACCTATCCTGACCTAACCTACCTGAATGTAACATATCTCAACGTATTGTGCTGCGACATTTACTGCTGGCGTCCACAGAGACTGGCAGAATATGAAACAGCAGAGTAGGGCGCGGAAATCAATATTATTGCAGTGTGGAGGACAAAAGTCAAAGCTATACTAGTCTAACCCGCAATAACAAAACCTAACCAAACGTTATCTAACTCAAACTAACCTGCCGCGACCATAGTTTCTGGCCTCCCCGAAGCAAAGCAGAACATATTAGGCGAGAGCAGGACGCAGAAATCATTAGAACATAATGACACGGCACAGAAGACGCAGAAAGCCTTACCTAACCAACGCAAATTAGCCTAACCAAACGTAACCTAACTCAACATAACATGCCGAGACCACTGTTGCTGGACTCCACTGAGCCAAGCAGAATATACTAGAGCAATGTGGAGCGCAGAAATCGACCAAAACGTAGCGTATGGCACAAAAGTCGAAGCTACCCTGACCAAACATATCCGAAAATGACCTAACCGAAACGTAGCGTATGGCACAAAAGTCGAAGCTACCCTGACCAAACATATCCGAAAATGACCTAGCCGAACGTAACATGGCTCAACATAACGTGCCGCGGCCTCTATTGCTGGCGTCCGCAGAGAAAATCAGATTTAGATAGAGCTCAGTAGAGCGCAGGAGTCCATAGAATGGCAGTGTGTAGCACAAGAGACTAAGCGGCGCGGACCTAACCCAATCACGCATAACATAGCCAAACTGAACATAACTCAGGGCTACGTGCCTCGACCACGATATATGGTCTTCAAAGATCCAATCAGAACTTATAAGCGGAGGGTAGAGCGCAGAAATCTACCGTCTAACCGTCTATAGCCCCAAAGTCGAAGCTATACCAACCAAATATTGCCTAGCCTATTTTAAGCGAATGTAACATATCAAAACATATCGTGCCACGGGCAATGTTCTGGCATAACCAGAGTCGAGCTCGGTGCAGTAAAGAAATGTAGA
>NW_016921235.1:0-532 GCF_001483705.2 Eufriesea mexicana
TAACCAGAAGTAACATAACTCAACCTAACGTACCTCGACCACTATTGCTGGCCTCCACAGAGTTGGGCAGAACTTACTAGAGGACATCAGGTCACAGAAGCACATAGAATCGCAATGATTAGCACAAAAGTCATATCCACCCAGACCTAACCCATGCTAACGTAGCCTAACTAAACGTAACCTAACCCAACCTAACGTGCCACGGCAATCAGTACTCGCTTCCCCAGGGTCAAGCAGAGTATAGTAGAGCAATGTACAGCGCAGAAATCCTCCGAATAGCAGTTTACAGCACAAAAGTCAAAGAAATCCTAACCGAGCTTTCTTAATCTAGCCTAACGATACGCAACCTTACTCAACCTAACGTGCCGGGACCTCGATTACTGGACACCCCAGAGCCGAGCAAACGAGCAGAACTTATTAGAGCAAATTAGGGCGCAGAAATCCAGGGAAAGCATTGTATAGCACGTGTGCCAAAGTAGCCTCCACTAACCTAGCCAAACGTAGCGTAACCATACGTAACATAGCTCAAACT
>NW_016921236.1:0-1228 GCF_001483705.2 Eufriesea mexicana
CCTGGCCTGGCCTGGTCGGGCCTGACCTGACCTGACCTGACTTGACCTGACCTGAACTGACATTGCCTGGTCGTGCCTGACCTGACCAGACCTGACCTGACCCGACCAGACTTGACATGACCTGGCCTGGCATTGCATGGCCTGGCCTGAGCTGCGCTGACTTAATATGAACTGACTGAGCTGACCTGACCTGACCTGACCTGACATGACCTGACCTGACCATTGACATGACCTGGCCTGATATTGCATGGCCTGGCCTGACCTGCACTGACCTGACATGAACTGACTGACCTGACCTGACATGACCCAACATAACCTAACATAACTAAACCTTACCTAACCTAACATAACACAACCAATCCTAACCTAATCTAACCTAGCCTAACCCAACCCATCAAATCCAAACCGATCCTAATCAAGCCTAACATAAACTCACCTAACCTAACCTAACCTAACCTATTGTAACCTAACCTAACCTAACCTAACATAACATAACATAACCTGACCTGACCTGACATTAGCTGAACTGACCTGACCTGGCCTGACATGCCCGACCTGACCTGACACCACCTGACTCGACCTGGAATGGCCTGACATGACATGACGTGACCGGAACTGACACGTCATGACCTGACCTGCCCCGACCTCACCTGACCTCACCTGAGCTCACCTGACCTCACCTGACACCACATGGAATGTCCTAGCCTGTCCTGACTTGAACTGACCTTACCTGTCGTGACGTCACCAGTCCTGGCCTGGCCTGACCTGACCTGACGTGATCTGTCCTATCCTATCCTAACACGACCTGACCCGACCGGAACTACCCCGTCATTCCGTGGCATGTCCTGGGCTGTCCAGACCAGACATGGCATGTCCTGACCTGACCTGTCCTGAACTGAACTGACCTGACTTGAACTGACCTGACTTGAACTGACCTAACGTTACCTGTCCTGTCCTGACCTGACCTGACCTGCCCTGAGACGACATGACTTCACCAGACCTGAATTCACCTGACCCGACCTGGAATGGCCTAACCTGACCTGATCTGAACGGAACTGACCAGCTATGACCTGACCCGACCTGACCTGAACTGACCAGGCCTGACCTCACCAGACCTGACCTGAACTGACCTGGCCTGAGCGGACCTGTCCTGACCCGACCTGACTCGAAATGCCCGGACCCGTCATGACCAGACCTGACTCAACCTGATCTGACCTGAGAAGGCCAG
>NW_016921236.1:2141-2377 GCF_001483705.2 Eufriesea mexicana
CCCGCCCTGGAATGGCCTGACCTGACATGACGTGACTGGTACTGACCCGTCATGACCTAACCTGACCTGACCTGACCTGACCTGACCTGACATGACGTGGCCTGACATTGCCTGGTCGAGACTGACCTGACCTGACCTGACCCGACCTGACCTGACCTGACCTGGCCTGACACTGCCTGGCCTGGCCTGGCCTGACGTGGCCTGACATTTCCTGGCCTGGCCTGACCTGCACTGAC
>NW_016921237.1:0-228 GCF_001483705.2 Eufriesea mexicana
CACTGCGATTCGACGGATTTCTGCACCCTAGCTTCCTCTAATAAGTTCTGCTTGGCTCTGTGGCGTACAGCAATAGTGATGGCGGCACGTTAGGCTCAGCATGGTTACGTTTGGTTGTGTTAGGCTCTGTTGGGTTAGGGTGGGATAGCTACGACATTTGTGCCAGACACTGCAATTCTACGGACTTCAGCGCCCTATTGTGTGATATCGCACTCTCCTTGTCCCCTG
>NW_016921238.1:0-623 GCF_001483705.2 Eufriesea mexicana
GTTAGACTGGAGCTGGTTACGTTTGATTATGTTAGGTTAGGCCATGTTATGTTAGGACATCTTAGTCTCATCTGCTTTTCACTTCAATGCGCCGCATTTCTGTGCTCCAATGCAGTCTAGTATATTCTGCTTGGCTCTGGGATGCTCAGTAGCAGTGGTCTGGGCGCGTTAGGTTGGGTTAGGTTACGTTTAGTTATGTTACGTATGTTTGCGATAGGATACGACATCTTTGACGTTTGCGTTATACACTTCCATTCCTCGGATTTCACTGCTGTTCGTTGCACTCCTATACCCTAAACGACTCTGGGGAGGCCAGCAACGGCGGTAGTGGCACGATAGGCTTATTCTTGTTACGCTCTAATATGTTACGTTTGCTTAGATTTGGAGCTTCGACTTTTCTGCTACACTTTGCTATTCATGAAATCCTGCGCTCTACTGTGTTCTAATATGTCCTGCTTGGCACAGGGAAGCCCAGCAATACTGGTCTCGCCACGTCATGTAGAGCTATGTTTCGTTTGGTTATGTTACGTTTTGTCAGGTTTCGATAGCATATCTTTGTCTCGTGCGCTGTACACTGCTACCCGGTGGATTTCTGCGCGATACTGTGCCTAAATATGTTCTGC
>NW_016921239.1:0-1344 GCF_001483705.2 Eufriesea mexicana
TATGGATGGATGTATGGATGTATGCATGTATGGATGTATGTATGTATGGATGTATGGATTCAAAAATGTATGGATGTATGCATGTATGGATGTACGGATGAATGGATGTATGGATGGAAGGATGGATGTATGGATGTATGGATTTATGGATGAATGGATGCATGGATGTACGAATGTATGGATGTACGGATGTATGGATGTATGGATGGACGGATGGATGTGTGGATGTATGGATGTATGGATGGACGGATGGATGTGTGGATGTATGGATGTATGGATGTGTGTATGTAAGGATGTACGAATGTATGGATGCACGAATGTAAGGATATACGGATGTATGGATGTATGGACGTATATCTGCATGGATGTATGTATGGATGAATGTATGAGTAGATGGATGTATGGATGGATGTATTTATGGGTGTATGTATGAATGTATGTATGGATGTTTGTATGGTTGTATCGGCGTATGGATGGATAGATTTATGGATGTGGGGATGTATGAATGTATGGATGGTTGGGTGTGTGAATGGATAGATGTATTAATCGATAGATATATGGATGGGTACTTGTATGGATGGATGGTTGTATGGTTCGATTCATGTATGGATGGGTGGATGTATGGCTGGGTGGATGTATGTAAAGATGGATGTACGGATGGATGTATGTACGGATGAACGGTTGGATGGATGGACCGATGTATGGATAGATTGTGGTATGGATGAACGGATGCACGGATGTATGGATCTACGGATGTATGGATGTATGGATTAATATCTGAATGGATGTAGTGCATGTATGAGTGGATAGATGTGTGGATCGATGGATGTATGGATGGATGGCTATATGGCTGGATGGCTGTATTGAAGGATGGGTGTATGGATGGATGAATGTATGGATTGATGGCCGTAAGGTCGGATGGTTGTATGGATGGATTGAGGTTTGGACGGACGCATGTACGAATGAATGGTTGTATGGACGGATTGAGGTATGGAATGATGGATGTATGTATGGTTGGATGTATGGATGTATGTATGTATGGATGTATATATGTATGGGTGTATTGATTGCTGGATGTATGGATGGATGGAGGTATGGTTGTATGGATTTGTGGATGTATGGATGTATGAACGTATGGGTGTATGGTTGGTTGGATGTAAGTATGGATGGACGTACGGATGTAAGGATGTATGGATGTATGCATGTACGGATGCATGTATGCATCGATGTATGGATTTAAGAATGTATGGATGGATGCATGTATGGATGAATGGATTTATTGACGTATGGATGTACGAATGTTCGGATGTACGGATGTATGGATTTATGGATGGACGGATGGAT
>NW_016921240.1:0-610 GCF_001483705.2 Eufriesea mexicana
TCTATTGGCCAGCTGTAGCCATTGCAATTCTATAGTATCTGGTTGGAAAATTCAACTTTATTGTCATTTTCGACTAATATCGTCGCGAGGTACCTTTCTTGCATAAATGCGGAGGAAAGATTCTATTGGCCAGCTATGGCCATTGCAATTCTATAGTATCTGGTTGGAAAATTCAACTTTATTGTCATTTTCGACTAATATCGTCGCGAGGTACCTTTCTTGCATAAATGCGGAGGAAAGATTCTATTGGCCAGCTATGGCCATTGCAATTCTATAGTATCTGGTTGGAAAATTCAACTTTATTGTCATTTTCGACTAATATCGTCGCGAGGTACCTTTCTTGCATAAATGCGGAGGAAAGATTCTATTGGCCAGCTATGGCCATTGCAATTCTATAGTATCTAGATGGAAAATTCAATTTTATTGACATTTTCGACTAATACTCTGGTGAGCTGACATCCTTGCACGTGTAAGGAGAAAAGATTCTACTGGCGAGCTATAGCCATTGCAATTCTATAGTAGCTGGACTGAAAATTCAATTTTATTCTCATTTTCGACTAATATCGTGATGACCTAACTTTCTTCCATATGTAAGGAGGAAAGATTCTAC
>NW_016921241.1:0-525 GCF_001483705.2 Eufriesea mexicana
AACCAACCTAACCTGTCCAAACGTAACGTAGCTCAAACTCACCCGCGGAGACCACCATTGCTGTCATCCACAAAGCTCAGCAGAGCATATTAGTGCACAGTAGGGCGTAGAAATTCACCGAATGGCAAAGTATATAGCAAAAGTCAGCGATATCCTGACATAACCTGACCCAACCTAACCTAATCGAAGGCAGAATAACTAAACATATTGGGCCGGGTACACTGTTGCAGACCTCCGAAGAGCCGCGGAGAATATAATACAGCATACTAGAGCGCAGAAAACCGCCTCGTTGCAGTGTAAAGCACAATAGTCGAAGCCGCCCTAACCAAACCTAACCTATCGTAACGTAACCAAACGTAACGTAATTCAACTCAACGTGCCGAGACCATTATTGCTGGCCACCCCAGATAGAAGCAGAGCATATTTGAGCACAATAGAGCGCAGAACACTCAAGCAGTGTACGATGCAAAAGTCAAAGCTATATTATCCTATCCTGGCCAAACTTAATATACCCAACCGTTGCAT
>NW_016921242.1:0-664 GCF_001483705.2 Eufriesea mexicana
AATTTTCCAGCCAGATTCGGTAGCACTGCGACGGGTATAGCACGCCAATAGTATCTTTCCTCCATGCTTAAGCAAGATAGATAGCTCACCATGATATTAGCCGAAATGTCAATAAAATATAATTTTCCATGCAGATTCTATAGCATTGCAATGGCTACAGCACGCCAATAGAATCCTTCCTCCTTATTTATGCAAAATAGTTAGCTCAACCCGATATTAGACGACAATGTCAATAAAATTGAATCTTCCAGCCAGATTCTATAGCTCTGCAACGGCTACAGCACGCCAATAGTATCTTTCCTCCATACATATGCAAGAAAGTTACCTCACCACGATATACTCACCACGATATCATTCGAAAATGTCAATAAAAGTGGATTTTCCAGCCAGAATCTATTGCGCTACAATGGCCATAGCGCGCCAAAAGCATCCTTCCTCCTTATCTATGCAAGGAGGTTAGCTCATCGCGATATTAACCAAAAATGTCAATAAAACTAAATTTTCGAGCCAGCTTCTGTAGCGTTGCAATGGAAATAGCACGACAATAGAATCTTTCCTACTTATTTAAGCAAGAAAGATACATGACCACGATATTATACGCGAATGTCAATAAAATTGAATTCTCCAGCCAGTTTCTGTAGCACTGCAACGGGCATAGCGCGCA
>NW_016921243.1:0-519 GCF_001483705.2 Eufriesea mexicana
AGTAGAGTACAGCAGAGCGCGGAAATCTGCCGCATTGCAGTGTACAGCATAAAAGTCATAGATGCCCCAACCCAACATAGCATTAGCTATCCGAACCAAATGTAGTCTAACTGAAAATAACGCGACGCGACCGCTATTGATGGCCTTCGTGTGGCCAAGCATAGCACACTAGAGCACATTAGAGCGCATAGGACCACCTAGTAGCATTTTATAGCACGAAAGTCAAGGCTACCCCTACCGAAATTAGCCATGCCTAAACTAAATAAACGTAACCCACCTCAGCCTAAGCTGCCGGGACCAATATTGCCGGAACTCCCATGGTTAAGCACAATACAGTAGAGCACCATATAGGACAGAAATGCTCCGAACAGCAGTATATAGCGCGAAAGTCTAAGTAAAGCTGACCGAGATTATCCTAACCTAACCTAACCAATAAAAGTAACTTAACACAACCTTGCGCGCCGAGACTACTATTGTTGGCCTCGCCAGACCCAAGCAGAGGATATTAGAACACAGAAG
>NW_016921244.1:0-218 GCF_001483705.2 Eufriesea mexicana
GCCCCTAGCCGCCGTACCTTAACCTTCCGAATCTACTTTAACGCATCGTACTATCGTCGCGCGATGGCCCCTAGCCGCCGTACCTTAACCTTCCGAATCTACTTTAACGCATCGTACTATCGTCGCGCGTTCGCCCAAAGCTGCCGTATCTTGACCTTCCGAATCTACTTTAACGTCTGGTTCTGTCGTCGCGCGTTGGCCCAAAGCTGCCGTACCTT
>NW_016921245.1:0-726 GCF_001483705.2 Eufriesea mexicana
ATGTTCTGTTTGTATGGGTTAGGTTTGGGTTGTTTAGACATTTCTGATATACACTGGGATACTATTGGCTTCTGCGTTCTACTCTCCACTAATCTGTTCTGCTTAGCTATGGGGGGACAGCAAAAGCGGTAGTGGGCTTCTGCGTTCTACTCTCCACTAATCTGTTCTGCTGAGCTATGGGGGGACAGCAAAAGCGGTCTCAGCATGTTTGGTTCAGTTAGGTTACGTTTGGTTATGTCTTGTTTGGTTTGGATAAGTAGCTTTGACCTTAGAGCTATAGTCTGCTATTAGTTGGATAATGCGCACTACAGAGCTCTAATGCTTTCGGCTTGGCTTTGGGAATGCCAGCAGTGGGGTCTCGGCGCTTTATGTTGAGTCAGGTTATGATAGGTTAGGTTGGGTCAGACTAAGTTTGGTCAGGATAACTTTTACCTTTGTGCTTCACCCGGATATTCGGTGGGTTTATGCGCTATATTGTGCTGTATTCCGTCCTTCTTGGCTCTGCGGAGTGCAGCAATAGCTGTCTTGGCACGTTAGTTTGAGTTGGGCTGTGTCTGTTTACGTTCTGTTCGTCTGCATGCGGTCTGGGCAGCTTTGACTTTTCCGATATATACTCCAATTCTATGGATTTCTGCATTCTATTCTCCACTAATGAGTTCTGCTTGACACTGGGGAGGCCAGCAATAGTGGTCGCGCAGCGTTATCTTCAGTTATGTTACGTTTGGT
>NW_016921246.1:0-497 GCF_001483705.2 Eufriesea mexicana
ATATTAGTCGAAAATCTTAATAGAATTGAATTTTCCTGCCAGATTCTATAGCATTGCAATGGCCACAGCACGCCAGTAGAATCTTTCCTCCTTACACATGCAAGGATGTGAGCTCACCACGATATTAGCCGAAAATGTCAATAAAATTGAATTATCCATCCAGAGAATACAGGATTGCAATGGCTATGGCACTCCAATATAATCTTTCGTACATATTCATCGAAGAAAGTTAACTCAAGACGATATTAGTCGAAAATGTCAATAGGATTGAATTTTCCAGACAGCTTCTATAGCATTGCAATTGCTATAGCTCGCCAGTAGAATCTTTCCTCCTTATTTATGCATGAAAGTCACCTCACCACGATATATACTCGAAAATGTCAATAGAATTGAATTTTCAAGGCAGATTCTGTAGCATTGTAATGGGTGTAGCGTGCCAACAGAATCTTTCCTCCGTATTTATGCAAGGATGTGAGCTCACCACGAAATTCGTCGAA
>NW_016921247.1:0-207 GCF_001483705.2 Eufriesea mexicana
ATTTGTCGAAAATATTAATAGAATTGAACTTTTCAGTCAGATTATACTGCAATGCAATGGCTATAGCAAATCAATAGGATCTTTCCTCCTTATTTACGAAGAAAGGCTTGCTCCCCACAATATTGGACGGAAATGTCAATAAAATTGGACTTTTCGGTCAGATTATATTGCAGCGCAATGGCTACAGCAAACCAACAGGATCTTTCC
>NW_016921248.1:0-523 GCF_001483705.2 Eufriesea mexicana
AGTAAAGTATAGTAGAGCAACGAATATGACAGAAATCCTCCGAATGTCGGTGTACAGCACAAATAACAATATTACCCTATCCTATCCTTACCAAACGTAACATAACCAAACGTAACCTAACAAAACCTAACTTGCCCAGACCACAACTGCTGGCCTCCCTATCGCCAAGCAGAACGTATAAACGGAGTGTGGAGCGCAGAAAGCAATAGAATAGCAGTGAGTAGCAGAAAGGTCAAAGGACTCCAAACCTAAGGAATGCCAACATAAGCTAACCAAACGTCACGTAACTATGCCTAACGTGCCACGGCCACATTTTCTGGCCAACCCAGAGCAAAACAGAGGGCAGAAATGCGACGAATAACTGTGCACAGCACGAAAGTCAAAGCTAGTCTCCCCGATCGTAACCAAGCATAATACAACCGAACGATCTAACTAAACCTACCGTGCCTTGACCGATATCGCTGACCTCCCCATAGCAAAGCAGAATATACTAGTGCACAGGAGAGCGCATAAATCCGCCGCA
>NW_016921249.1:0-3917 GCF_001483705.2 Eufriesea mexicana
ATCGGGTCTGGCCGGAAAATTCAATTTTACTGACATTTTCGACTAATATCGTTGTGAGCTAACTTTCTTCGATATTTAGGAGGAAAGATTCTATCGGCGTGCTACAGCCATTGCAGAGCTATAGAATCCAAATGGAAAATTCAATTTTATAGACATTTTCGACTAATATAGTGGAGAAATAACTTTCTTGCATAAACGATGAGGAAAGATCCTATTGGCGCGCTATAGCCCTAGCAATGGTCTAGAATCTGTCTGGAGAATTCAATTTTATTGACATTTCCGACTAATATCGTGGTGAGCTAGCTGTCTTGCATAAATAAGGAGGAAAGGGTCCATTGGCGTGCTATAGCCATTGCAATGGCTTAGAAGCTGGCTAGAGTATTCAATTTCATTGACATTTTCTGCTAATATCGTGGTGACCTAACTTTCGTGTATAAATAAGGAGGAACATAAATAAGGAGGAAAGATTCTATTGACGTGCTATAGCCATTGCAGAGCTGTAGAATCCGGCTGGAAAATTCAATTTTATTGACACCTTAGGCTAATATCGTGGTGAGCTAACTTTCTTGCATAGATAAGGAGGAAGGAACCTATTGGCCTGCTATAGCCATTGCAATGCTATAGAATCTGCCTGGAAATTTCAATTTTATTGACATTTGCGACAAATATCGTGGCGAGCTAACTGTCTTGCATAAAAAAGCAGGAAACCTTCCATTGTCGTGCTATAGCCATTGCAATCCTATACAGTATGTCTAGAAAATTCAAATTTATTGACATTTTCGACTAATATCGTCGTGAGGTAAGTTTCTTCCATAAATAAGGACGAAAGGTTCTATTGGCGTGCTATTGCCATTGCAGTGCCATAGGATCCATCTGGAAAATAGAACTTAATATCATTTTCGACTAACATCGTGGTGAGCTAACTTTCTTCAATAAATAAGGAAGGAAGATTCTATTGGAGTGCTATAGCCATTGCAGAGCTATAGAATCCAGCTAGAAAATTCAATTTTATAGATGTTATCGACTAATATAGTGGAGTACTAACTTGCTTGCCTAAATGAGCGAGAAATATTCTATTGGCGCGATATAGCCATAGCAATGGTCTGGAATATGCCTGGAAAATTCAATTTTACTGACATTTTCGACTAATATAGTGGTGAACAAACTTTCTTGCAAAAATAAGGAGGACAGATACTCTTGGCGTGCTACAGCCATTGCAATGCTATATAGTCAGCCTGGAGGACTCAATTTTATTGACATTTTCTACTTATATTGTTGTCAGCTAACTTTCTTGCATATATAAGGAGTAAATATTCTATCAGCGTGCTATGGCCATTGCAATGCTACAGAATCAGGCTGGAAAATACAACTTAATATCATTTTCTACTAATATCGTTGTGAGCTAACTTTCGTGCATAAATAAGCAGGAAAGGCTCTATTGGCGTGATTTAGCCATTGCAATGCTAAATAATCTGGCTGGAAAATTCAATTTTATTGCCATTTTCGTCTAATATCGTGGTGAGCTAATTTTCTTGCATAAATAAGGAGGAAAGATTCCATTGGCGTGCTATAGCCATTGCAATGTTTTAGAATCTGGCTGGCAAATTCAATTTTATTGACATTTTCGAATAATATCGTGGTGAGGTAACTTTCCTGAATATATGAGGAGGACAGATTCTATTGGCGCGATACAGCCATTGCAGTGCCACACACTCAGGCTGGCGAATTCAATTTTATTTGCATTATCCACTTATATCTTTGTGAGCTAGTTTTCTTGCATAAATAAGGAGAAAAGATGCTATCGGCGTGCTATAGCCATTGAAATGCTGTTGAATCTGGCTGGGAAATTCTATTATATTGTTATTTTAGACTAATATCGTGGTGAGAAGAACTAACTTTCTTGCATAAACGATGAGGAAAGATTCTATTGGCGCGCTATAGCCATAGCAATGTTCTAGAATCTTCATGTAAAATACAATTTTATTGACATTTTCGACTAATATCGTGGTGAGCTAACTGTCTTGCATAAATAAGGAGGAAAGATTTCATTGGCGTGCTATAGCCATTGCAGTGTTTTAGAATCTGGCTGGCAAATTCAATTTTTTTGACATTTTCGAATAATATCGTGGTGAGGTTACTTTCCTGCATATATGTGGAGGACAGATTCTATTGGCGCGATACAGCCATTGCAGTGCCATAGACTCAGGCTGGGGAATTCAATTTTATTTGCATTATCCACTTATATCTTTGTGAGCTAGTTTTCTTGCATAAATAAGGAGAAAAGATGCTATCGGCGTGCTATAGCCATTGAAATGCTGTTGAATCTGGCTGGGAAATTCTAAAAATTCTATTATATTGTTATTTTCGACTAATATCGTGGGTAGCTAACTCTCCTGCATAAATAAGGAGGAAAGATACTATTGGCGTGCAATAGCCACTGCAGAGCTATGGAATCCGCCTGGAAAATTCAATTTTATCGACATTTTCGGCTAATGTCGTGGTGAGATGACTCCCTTGCAAAAATAAGGAGGAAAGATTCTATTGGCGTGCTATAGCCATTGCAGAGCTATAGAATCCGGCAGGAAAATTCAATTTTACAGACATTTGAGCCTAATATAGTGGTGAGCTAACTTTCTTGCATACGTGAGGTGGAAAGATTCTATTGACGTGCTATAGCCATAGCAATGGTCTAGAATCTGGCTGGAAAATTCAATTTTATTGACATTTTCGAATAATATCGCGGTGAGGTAACATTCCTGCATATATAAGGAGGACAGATTCTATTGGCGCACTACAGCCATTGCAATGCTAAATATTGAATCTGCCTGGAAAATTCAATTATATTGTCATTTTCGACTAATATCGTAGACAGCTAACTCTCTTGCATAATTAAGGAGGAAAGATTCCGT
Source organism: Eufriesea mexicana (assembly GCF_001483705.2). NCBI lineage: Eukaryota > Metazoa > Arthropoda > Insecta > Hymenoptera > Apidae > Eufriesea > Eufriesea mexicana. The sequence goes on from NW_016921249.1 coordinate 2,910, forward strand.
TGGCGTAATATAGCCATTGCAATGCTTTAGAATCTGGCTGGATTATTGAATTTCTTTAACATTTTCTACTAATTTCGTGGTGAGCTAACGTTCGTGCATGCATAAGGAGGAAAGATTCTATTGGCGTGCTGTAGCCATTGCATTGCTACAGGATCTGGCTGGAAAATTCAATTTTATTGACTTTTTCTTCTAGTATCGCGGTGAGGTAAGTTTCTTGCATAAATAAGGAGGACAGATTCCATTGGCGTGGTACAGCCATTGCAATGCTATATAATCAGCCTGGAGGACTCAATTTTATTGACATTTTCGACTTATATTGTTGTCGGCTAACTTTCTTGCATATATAAGGAGGAAATATTCTATCAGCGTGCTATGGCCATTGCAATGCTACAGAATCAGGCTGGAAAATACAACTTAATATCATTTTCTACTTATATCGTTGTGAGCTAACTTTCGTGCATAAATAAGCAGGAAAGGCTCTATTGGCGTGCTTTAGCCATTGCAATGCTAAATAATCTGGCTGGAAAATTCAATTTTATTGCCATTTTCGTCTAATATCGTGGTGAGCTAATTTTCTTGCATAAATAAGGAGGAAAGATACTATTGGAATGCTGTAGCCACTGCAGAGCTATAGAATCCGGCTGGAAAATACAATTTTATTGACATTTTCGACTAATATCGTGGTGAGCTAACTGTCTTGCATAAATAAGGAGGAAAGATTCCATTGGCGTGCTATAGCCATTGCAGTGTTTTAGAATCTGGCTGGCAAATTCAATTTTATTGACATTTTCGAATAATATCGTGGTGAGGTTACTTTCCTGCATATATGTGGAGGACAGATTCTATTGGCGCGATACAGCCATTGCAGTGCCATAGACTCAGGCTGGCGAATTCAATTTTACTTGCATTATCCACTTATATCTTTGTGAGCTAGTTTTCTTGCACAAATAAGGAGAAAAGATGCTATCGGCGTGCTATAGCCATTGCAGAGCTATACTATCCAGCTGG
>NW_016921250.1:0-2195 GCF_001483705.2 Eufriesea mexicana
GCCAAGTTTGGTAAGGAGAGCTTCAGATTTTGGGCTGCATACCGCTATTCGGTAGATTTCTACTGCGCCGTAGTATGCCCTACTTGGCTCTGGGGAGTGCAGCAATTGCGGTGTCGGCACGCTAGGTCGTGTTATATTATGTTTGGCTACGTTCTGTTGGTTTTGGGTTAGGTCTGTGTAGCTTTGACTTTTCTGATATACGCTGCGATTCTATTGATTTTTGCGTTCTGCTATCCACTTAAGTTCCCTGTGTGGCACTGGGGTGGGGGGGGGGCAGCAATAACGCCCTCGACATGTTAGGTTGAGTTAGGCTACGTTTGCTTACGTTCCGTTTGTTTGGGTTAGGTTTGGTTAGCTTTGACCCTTCCGATGTACACTGCGATTCTATGGATTTCTGCATTCTACTCTCTACTAATATCTCCTGCTTGGCTCTGTGGAAGCCAGTAATAGTGGCTGTGGCATGATAGGTTGAGTTAGGATACGTTTAGTTATGTTACGATTGATCAGGTTAGGAGTGGATATATTTGACCTTAGTTCTATCGTCTGCTAATAGGTGGACTCCTGCGAGCTACAAAGCTCTAATATCTTCAGCATGCCTCCGGGAAGGCCAGCAATAGTGGTCTCGGCACTTTATGTTGGAACAGGTTACGTTAGTTTAGGTTGGGTCTGGCTGAGTTTGGACAGGATAGCTTTGAATTTGTGGTGAACACCGCTATTCGGTGGATATCTGCGCTCTATTCCGCTCCAGTATGCCCTGCTTGGCTCTGGGGTGGTCAGCAATAGTGGTCTCGGCAAGATAGTCTGAGTTGTGCTATGACTGCCAACGTTCCGTTTGTTTGGGTTAGGCATGTGTAGCTTTGGCCTTTCCGATATACACTGCGATTCTATGGACTTCTGTGTTCTAGTCTCCCCTTATGTACCCTGCTTAGCTCTGGCGAGGCCTGCAGTAGTGGTCGCAGCACTTTAGGTTGGATCAGGTTTCGCTTGTTTATGATACGGTAGGTTAGGTTAGTTGAATATAGCTTTGACTTTAGTTCTATCGTCTGCAGTTTAGTGGATTCCTGCAAAATACAGTGCTCCAGTATTTTCAGCTTGGCTGCGGGAAGGTCAGCAATAGTTTTCTCGGCACGCTACGTTAGGTTATCTTAACCTGCAGTAGTGGTCGCAGCACTTTAGGTTGGATCAGGTTTCGCTTGTTTATGATACGGTAGGTTAGGTTAGTTGAATATAGCTTTGACTTTAGTTCTATCGTCTGCAGTTTAGTGGATTCCTGCAAAATACAGTGCTCCAGTATTTTCAGCTTGGCTGCGGGAAGGCCAGCAATAGTTTTCTCGGCACGCTACGTTAAGTCATCATAAGTTCGGTTAGGATGTGTTAGCCTATGTATGTCCGGGGTAGCTTTAACTTTTGTATTGTATATGGATATTCGGTGGACTTCTGACCTCAACCGTGCTCTGGTATGTCCCGCTTGGCTCTGGGGAGGCCAGCAGTTGCGTTCGCAGCAAGTCATGTTGCGTTAGTTTACGTTTGGTTATGTTTCGATTAGTTCGGTAAGGAGACGTAGGTTTGACCTTTGTGCAAGGGACCTTTCATAGGTGGATTTCTGCCACCTACTGTGCTCTAATGCTTTCGGCTTGGCTTTGTGACGGCCAGCAATGGTGTTCTTGGCACGTTACGTTGAGTCACGTTACGTTAGGTTACGTTGGTTTAAGCAATGTTTGGTCGGAATAGCTTTTACTTTTGTGCTGTACCCTACTATTCGGTGGATTTCTGCAGCCTCCAGCGCTATAATATGTCCTGCGTGGACCTAGGGAGGGCAGCAATAGCGGTGTCGGCACATTAGAATGGGTCATTCTATGTTCCGTTACGACCTGTTGGTTTGGGTTAAGCGTGTGTAGCTTCGGCTTTTTTTATATACACAGCAATTGTATGGATTTCCGCGATCTACTTTCCACTGACGTGTTCCGCTTGAGACTGGGGAGGACAGAAATAGTGGTCACGGCACGATGGGTTGAGTTGTGTTTCGTTTGGTTATATTACGGTTGGTTAGGTTAGGAGGGGATGTCTTTGACTTTGGTGCTACATTCTGCCAATTGGTGGATTTCCGCTCCCCACAGTGCTATAATTTTATCTGTTTGGCTCTGGGAAGGCCAGAAATAGTGGTCTCGGCACGTTACGATGAGTCAGGCTTCGTT
>NW_016921251.1:0-1866 GCF_001483705.2 Eufriesea mexicana
GGAGTGCACTGTTCGTAGGTGTTCGAAGTACCGTCCAGTCAATTATAAACATCTCTAGCCATAACCGTTCTACACATAGATTCCCTAGAATTGCTTGAGAATTTACATCGTCAGTGAGTAAAGTATTCCAACAACTACATTACTGTGGTGATGGCTGTACTCAGTACTGTGTTGCCAAATGTTAACATCGCTAGGGACGAAGGATTTGTATTTTGCCATTCTAGAATTGTTATAGCATCTAAATCGTCATTGAGCGGATTAATACAACGGCTACAGTGCTCTGATTGTAGATGTACAAGGTATCGTACTGTCAAATGTAAATATCTCTAAGCATAACCGTACAATTCATTGATTATTCTAGAGCTGCTTTGGAACTTACATCATCAGTTAGCAGTGTAGACCAACGTCTGCAGTACTGTGATGATGGCTGTACTCAGTACTGTGTTTTCTATTGTTGATATATCAATAGATAATGGATCTGTGCTTTGCCATTTCAGAACTGTCATAGAGTCCAAATCATCACTTAACTGTTTAATAAAACGGCATCAGTGCTCTGTTGGTGGATGTACTAAACACAGTACTGCCTGTTGTAAATATATCTAGCCATAACTGATTAGTACATTTATTGTTCTAGGTATGCAGTGGAATTTAAGTCGTCAGTAAACAACTTCATCCAACGGCAACATTGCGCTATTGCTGGCTATACTCAGTAAAGTATTGTGATTTGGCAATATCTTCAGCGTCTCTAGCTCAACCAATTGATCATTCTATAATTGCCGAATAAATTAGATGATCAGCGAAGTGATTAATTCAATGTCAATGGTAATGCGTAGATGGCTGCACACAGTACTGCATTTTCAATTGTCAATAGCACTACCGATATATGATATATCCATTGATCATACTTGAATTGCTATATAGTTATATTATCCGACTACAGTTTAATCCAACGGCTACAAGGCTGTGTTGGCGGGCCTATTAAGTGCCGCAGGTTCAATTGTAAATGTCTCTGAACATAATTGTACTATGGAAAGATTATTCTAAATTTGCGGTGTCACTTAATTCATCACTGAACAAATTAATCCAGCGGGTACAGTAGTGTGACGATGGTTGTACTCTGTACTGTGATGTCAGTTGTTAATATCACATGCGATAACGGATGTGTCTATCAACAGAGCACTGTTGCTGTCGGAGCATTCTGTTGACTGATGATTAAAATCTTGTAGCAATTCCAGAATGACCGAAGACAGACCCATTTCCGCTCGATATATTAACAATTGACGAAGCAGTGCAGAGTGCAGCCATCCACACAATACTATAGCCATTAGATTAAACTGTTCGGTGATCATCTACCTTCATCAGCAATTTTAGAATTATCAATGGATAGAGCAACTGTCGCTGGAGATATTGACATATGTAAATTCTGTACTGTATATAGCCTTTAAGGAAGAAGATTATTCGTTTGAATAATCTGTTCACAAAAGACTTAAGTTCTATAGTAATACTAGAATAATCAACGTGTAGACCAGATATGGCTAGTGATATTTACAGTTGGTAGTACGGAGCTTAGAACATTCACGTAGAAAGCACCTAGCCGTTGAATTAATGTGTTCAGTGACGACTTAACTTCCATAGTAGTATAGTATAGTATCACTGTGTATCTCAAATATGGCTAGAAGGATTTGCAATTGGCAGTACGGTGTTTAGTACATGCACCAAATGGGCACTATGGCCATTTGATTAATTTGTTCACTAATGATTTAAATTGCACAGAATTTATAGAATAATGAATGTATAAATTAGTTATGTCTGAAAATATTTTCAATTGACAGCACTCTAATTAGTCCATTCGCTAACTGAGCACTG
>NW_016921251.1:3450-69051 GCF_001483705.2 Eufriesea mexicana
GTGGTTTGTTTGTGGATGATACAAGTAGCGTTCTGCCAATTGTACATATCTCTAGACGTAACCGGCCAATACATTGATTAATGTGGAATTGCTGTGGAGTCTAAATCATCAGTGATCAAACTGCTCCAACGGCTACATTAATGTGATGTTGGCTGTACTCTGTACTGTGTTATCAATTGTTAATATCGCACGGGATGATGGATCTGTATTTCGTCATTCTAGAATTATTTTAGAATATAAATCATCGTTGAACAGGTAAATCCATCAGCAGGAGTGCACTGTTCGTAGGTGTTCGAAGTACCGTCCAGTCAATTATAAACATCTCTAGCCATAACCGTTCTACACATAGATTCCCTAGAATTGCTTGGGAATTTACATCGTCAGTGAGTAAAGTATTCCAACAACTACATTACTGTGGTGATGGCTGTACTCAGTACTGTGTTGCCAAATGTTAACATCGCTAGGGACGAAGGATTTGTATTTTGCCATTCTAGAATTGTTATAGCATCTAAATCGTCATTGAGCGGATTAATACAACGGCTACAGTGCTCTGATTGTAGATGTACAAGGTATCGTACTGTCAAATGTAAATATCTCTAAGCATAACCGTACAATTCATTGATTATTCTAGAGCTGCTTTGGAACTTACATCATCAGTTAGCAGTGTAGACCAACGTCTGCAGTACTGTGATGATGGCTGTACTCAGTACTGTGTTTTCTATTGTTGATATATCAATAGATAATGGATCTGTGCTTTGCCATTTCAGAACTGTCATAGAGTCCAAATCATCACTTAACTGTTTAATAAAACGGCATCAGTGCTCTGTTGGTGGATGTACTAAACACAGTACTGCCTGTTGTAAATATATCTAGCCATAACTGATTAGTACATTTATTGTTCTAGGTATGCAGTGGAATTTAAGTCGTCAGTAAACAACTTCATCCAACGGCAACATTGCGCTATTGCTGGCTATACTCAGTAAAGTATTGTGATTTGGCAATATCTTCAGCGTCTCTAGCTCAACCAATTGATCATTCTATAATTGCCGAATAAATTAGATGATCAGCGAAGTGATTAATTCAATGTCAATGGTAATGCGTAGATGGCTGCACTCAATACTGCATTTTCAATTGTCAATAGCACTACCGATATATGATATATCCATTGATCATACTTGAATTGCTATATAGTTATATTATCCGACTACAGTTTAATCCAACGGCTACAAGGCTGTGTTGGCGGGCCTATTAAGTGCCGCAGGTTCAATTGTAAATGTCTCTGAACATAATTGTACTATGGAAAGATTATTCTAAATTTGCGGTGTCACTTAATTCATCACTGAACAAATTAATCCAGCGGGTACAGTAGTGTGACGATGGTTGTACTCTGTACTGTGATGTCAGTTGTTAATATCACATGCGATAACGGATGTGTCTATCAACAGAGCACTGTTGCTGTCGGAGCATTCTGTTGACTGATGATTAAAATCTTGTAGCAATTCCAGAATGACCGAAGACAGACCCATTTCCGCTCGATATATTAACAATTGACGAAGCAGTGCAGAGTGCAGCCATCCACACAATACTATAGCCATTAGATTAAACTGTTCGGTGATCATCTACCTTCATCAGCAATTTTAGAATTATCAATGGATAGAGCAACTGTCGCTGGAGATATTGACATATGTAAATTCTGTACTGTATATAGCCTTTAAGGAAGAAGATTATTCGTTTGAATAATCTGTTCACAAAAGACTTAAGTTCTATAGTAATACTAGAATAATCAACGTGTAGACCAGATATGGCTAGTGATATTTACAGTTGGTAGTACGGAGCTTAGTACATTCACGTAGAAAGCACCTAGCCGTTGAATTAATGTGTTCAGTGACGACTTAACTTCCATAGTAGTATAGTATAGTATCACTGTGTATCTCAAATATGGCTAGAAGGATTTGCAATTGGCAGTACGGTGTTTAGTACATGCACCAAATGGGCACTATGGCCATTTGATTAATTTGTTCACTAATGATTTAAATTGCACAGAATTTATAGAATAATGAATGTATAAATTAGTTATGTCTGAAAATATTTTCAATTGACAGCACTCTAATTAGTCCATTCGCTAACTGAGCACTGTCACAATTGGATTAATCTGTTCACTGATGATTTTAACTCTATAGCAATTCTAGAATAATCGATGAATAAATCATGTATCGCTAGAGATATAGACAATTGGCAATACAGTGTAGGATGCAGTCATCAACACAGTAGTCTAGCTGTTCGATGAAACCTTTCGCTGATGATTTATATTCTGTAGTAATTCCATAACGACAAAAGAAACATCAATCATCGCTTGAAATAGTAAGCTTTGACAATGCATTGCAGCCTGCAGCCATCGTTACAGTACTGCAGCCTATGGATAAATCTGTTCACTTATAACTTAAACTGTATAGCAATTCTGGAATTATCATAGTATAAATGAGTTATAGTTGGAAATATTAACAATTGCCAATACAGTATTGAACGTAGCCATCAATGTAGTACTACAGATATTTTGACATCCTCTTCTCAAATTATTTAAATTATATTGCGATTCTAGAATTATCTCTGGATAGATCAATTATCGCTAAGAATATTGACAATTGAATATACAGCACTGAGTAAAGCAACCTATACAGTACCGCATCCATTGGATTAATCTATTCGCTGATCACTGAAGTTCCTCAGCAATTGTGAAATTGTCAATGGACAGGATCAATGCAGCTAGAGACATTGACATATGACAATACAATACCGTGTGTAGGCAACTGCACAATACCATAGCCATTGCATTAATCTGTTGGCTGAGCATCTAAGTTAAGGATAGAGCAATTATTGCTGGAGACATTGACATATGTCAATACAGTACTTAGCATAGCCATCAACACAGTACTGTAGCCGTTGTATTAATTTGTTCATTGATGAGTTAAATTCCACTGCAGTTATAGAATAATCAATGTATAGATCAGTTACGTCTAGGGTTAGTTGCAATTTGCATCTTGGTGGTTAGTACATCCACCAACAGAGGGCTATTGCCGTTGGACCAATCCGTTCGCTGGTGATTTAATCTCTACAGCAGTTCTAGGATGTTAAAGGGACAGATTACATATCCTTATTGTCATTGATAAGTGTCAATACGGTACTGTTTGTAGCCATCTACGAAATACTATAGACATTGAATTAATCTGCTCACTGATCATCCAAGTTGTTCAGCAATTGTAGAATGATCAATGGATAGAGTAATTGTCGCTGAAGAAACTGGCATATGTCAAAACAGAACTGAGTACAACCATCATCATAGTACTGTAGCCGTTTTATTAATTTGTTCTCTGATCATTAAAATTCCACAGCATTTCTACAATAATAAGTGTATAGATCAGTGATGGCTAGAGGTATTTGGAATTGGCAGGAGAGTATTTGGTACATCCACCAGCACAGCACCAGCAGTTGGATTGATCTTTTCAGTGATGATATAGACCCTATGGCAATTCTAGAATGGCAAGGGACAGAATGTAACCGTTGGATTGATCTTTTCAGTGATGATATAGACCCTATGGCAATTCTAGAATGGCAAGGGACAGAACCATTATCGCTCGGGATATATGCATCTGACGAAGCAGTACAGAGTAAAGCTATTATCACAGTAATGCATTCGTTTTATTAATCTGTTCACTGATGGTTTAAATTTCGAAACAACTCTAGTGTACTTATGTACAATACGATTATGGCTAGTGATACCTGCAATAGACAATACCGTACTTAATACACCCACCAGCTGCGCAGTGAAGCAGTTGCATTAATCTATTCCCTGACTATGTATACTCCACAGTAATTCTAGAATGAAAAATGAATAACAATTCTACCTCGAGATATTAAGAATTGACAACACTGTGCCGAGTACAGCAATCATCACAGTAATGTAACCGCTGGAATACTTTGTACACTGATGATGTACATTTCAAAGTAATTCTGGAATAATTAATTTATAGTACGGTTATGGCTAGAGATATTTGCAATTGTCAGTAAGGTACTTGGTACATACGCCAGTAGAGAACTGTAGCTGTTTTATTATCTTTTCGCTGTAGACGTATACTCAGCAGCTATTCCAGAACGACAAATGCACACCCATTCACCCTCGAGGTATGAGCAACTGACAACATAGTACTGAGTACAGCCATCACCACATTACTGTAGACACTGTATCATTTGTTAACTGATGATGTAAATTCCAAAGCAACTCTATTATAATCAGTATATAGTACGGTTGCGGCTGGGGATATTTACAATTGACAGTACAGTGCTTAGTACATCCAGCAACACAGCACAGTAGCTGATGCATTAATCTGCTCAATGATCAGTTAGATCTTATAGCAACTGTGGAATGACAAAGGACATATCCAATATCCCTCGAGGTATTAACAATTGACAACACAGTAATGAATACAGCCATCTCCACTGTGCTGTAGACATTGAATCGTATGTACACTGAGGATATACGTTCCAAAGCAATTCCAGAATAATCAATCTATAGTACGGTTATAGCTAGAGAAATTTCCAATTGACAGTAATGTACTTCGTAAATAAACCAGTTAGGCACTGTAGCCGTTGTAATAGTCCGTTCAGTCATGTTACATATTCTATAGCTATTCCTGGATGATAGACGACAGATCCATTATCCCTCGAGATATTAACAGCTGGCAACACAGTACTGACTACAGCCATTATCACATTACTGTAGTGGTTGCACTACATTGCTCACTGAAGGTGTATATTCAAAAATAATTCTAGAGGACCTACCTCTTGTACGGTTATGTTTAGTGATTCTTGCAAAAGACAGTACGATACTCTGTATATGCAACACCACAGCAGTGTAGCCGTTGTATTAATTTGTTCAATGATGATTTAGGTTTTACAGCAATTCTAGAATAACAGCGGATATATCCCTTATCCCTCGAGATATTAGCAACTGACAACACAGCACTGTGTACAGCTATCATCACAATTCTGTAGCAATTCGATTAATTTTATCATCAATGGTATAAATTCAACCGCATTTCTGGAATAATCAGTGTATAATACGGTTATGGATATGGTTATTTACAATTGACAATACGATGCTTAGTACATCTACCAGCAGAGCACGTTTGCCGTTGGATTGATCGCTTCACTTAAGACATATGTTCTATAGCTACTCTAGAATGAAAAAGGACAACTACAGTATCCCTCGAGGTATTAGCAATTGACAACACAGTACTGAGCACAACCACCATCACAGTACTGTAGACGTTGAATCATTTCTTAACTGATGATGTAAATTCCAAAGCAATTGTATCATAATCTGTATATAGTACGGTTATGGCTAGTGATATTTGCAATTGACAGTACGGTGCTTAGTACATCCACCTGTAGAGCAGTGTGGCCGTTGTATTTATCTGTTCAATGATGATTTAGATCTTATAGTAATTCTAGAAACACAACGATCATATCAGTTAGCCCTCGAGATATTAGCAATAGACAACACAGTGCAGAGTACACTCATCATTACAGTACTGCAGCCGTTGGATCAACTTGGACAACGAAGTTATAAATTGCATAGAAATTCTGGAATGATCAATGCGTAGTACGGTTGTGGCTAGGGACATTTACATTTGACAGTATGGTCTTCGGTACATCCACCTATAGAGCGTTGTTGAAGTTGGAATAATATGTTCAGTGATGATTAAGATTCTCTAACTATTCTAGAATGACAAAATAAAGATCCATTATCCCTCGAAATATTAATTATTGACTACAGAGTAGAGAATACATCCATCATCACAGTAATGTAGCGGTTGGACTACTTTATTCTCTGACGATGTGTATTCCATAGCAATTCTAGAGAACCTATGCGTAGCATGGTTTTGACTAGTGATGCCAGCAATAGACTGTACGGTGTTTAGTACGACCGCCAGCAGAGTTGCGTAGCCCTTGAATTAATCTATTCAATGATGATTTAAGTTCTATCCCAATTCTTGAATGACAAAATACAGATACATTGTCCATCGAGAAAATAGCAATTGGCAACACAGTACTGAGTATAGCAATGGCCAGAGTACTGTATACGTTGAATCATTTGCTCATCGATGGTATAAATTCCACAGCAATTCTAGAATTGTCAGTGGATAGTACCGTTATGTCTAGAGATATTTTCAAGTTACAGTACGATGCTTAGAACTTCCACCAACATAGCACTGTAGCCCTTTGATTAATCTGTTCAGTGATTTTTTTAGATTCTATAGCAATTCTAGAATGACAAAATAGAGAACCACTGTCCCTTGAGAAATAAACAATTGACAACACGGTACTGACTACTGTCAGCATCACAATAGTGGTGCCGCTCTGCTACAATGTACCCTGATGATGTACATTCCAATGTAATTCTAGAATAATCTGAGAATAGTACGGTTATGGGTCGCGACGTTTACGATTGACTATACGGTACTTAGTACATCCTCCAGCAAAGCACTATAGTCTTTGGATTAGTCTGTTCAATGATGACTTAGATTTTATAGCAATTCTAGAATGACAGCAAGCATATCCATTATCCCTCAAGAAATTAGCAATTGAAAACAGAGTACAGCCATCTTCACAGTACTGTAACCGATGGATTAGTGGGTTCATCGATGGTATAGATTGCACTGCAAATCTAGATTAATCAGTGTATAGCACGGTTATGGCTAGAGATATTCACAATTGACAGTAAGTTGCCTAGTACTTCCGCAAACAGAGCACTGTAGCAGCTGGATTAATTTGTTCAGTCATGATTTACATTCTATTACAATTCTAGAGTGACAATATTGATATCCATTATCCTTCGAGATATTAACAGTTGACAACACTGTTCTGAGTACAGCTTTGATCACAGTACTTTAGCGTTTGGACTATTTTGCTCACTGGTGATGCATGTTCCAAAGCAATTCTGGAACGTTCAATATATGGTAAGGTCATGGCTTATGATATCCCCAATAGACTTTACGGTACACAGTATGTCCACCAATAATACACTCTAGACGTTGTATTAATCTGTTCATTGATGATTTACATTTTATAGCAATTCTAGAATGACAGCGGACATATCCATTATCCCTCGAGATAATAGCAATTGGCAACACAGTACGGCGTACAGTCGTCACCATAGTATCGCACCTGTTGGATTAATTTGTTCGTCCATTATATAAGTTCAACAGCAAGTGTAGAAGAATCAGTGTATAGTATGGTTATGGCTAGCGACATTTATAACTGACAGTACGGTGTACAGTAAATCCACCAACAGAGCACTGGAGCTGTTGGATTATTTCGTTCAGTGATGATTTAGAATCTATAGCAATTCAAGAATGACAAAATACAGGTCCACCATCCGTCTGCGACATTAACAATTGACAACAGAATACTGAGTACTGGCATCGCCACAGTAATGTAGCTGTTGGACTACTTTGTTCACTGATGATGTTAGTTCCAAAGCAATTCTGGAATAATCAATGTATATTACGGATATGGCTTGAAATATATCCAATTGACAGTACGGTAACCACAGTAATGTAGCTGTTGGACTACTTTGTTCACTGATGATGTTAGTTCCAAAGTAATTCTGGAATAATCAATGTATATTACGGATATGGCTTGAAATATATCCAATTGACAGTACGGTATATAGTACAACCATCAGCAGAGCGGTGTTGCCGTTGGATTAACCTGCTCAATGGCGATTTAAATTCTATAACACACCTAGAATGACGACATACAGATCAATTGTTCCTCGAGAAATTAGCAATTGACAACACAGTACTAAGTACTGCCATCGTCACGGTAACGTAGACGTTTTTATACTTTGTTCTCTAATGTTGTAAATTCGAAAGTAATTTCAGAGTAACCTATCTATAGTACGGTTACGGCTAGGGATATTTACAATTGACGGTATGGTGCTTTATATATCCACCGACTCAGCACTATACCAGTTTGATTAATCTGTTCACTGACGATAAAAGTTCTATAACATTTCAAGAATGACAAAAGAACGCTCCTTTATTGCTCGAGATACTAATAGTTTACAGCACAGTACTGAGTACGACAATCGTCACAGTACTGTAGCCATTCGGTTAGTCGGCTCAATTTTCTACAGCAATTCTAGAATTATCAACATGTAGAACAGTTATGATAAGAGATCGTGACGAGCGATAATTGATCTTCCTTTTGTCATTCTAGAATTGGTACAGAACTTTAATAATCGGTGAATAGATTGATCCAACGCCTACAGTGCTGTGAAGATGGCAGAACTAATTACTGTGTGGTCACGTGTCAATATGCTGAGAAATAATAGATATCTCCTCTTTTATTCTAGAATTGCTATAGAATTTATGTCATCAGTGATCAGATTAATACAATGTCTACAGTGCTCTGTCTGTAGATGTACTAAGGACCGTACTATCAATTCTGAATATCTCAAGCCATAACGGTACTATAATTGATTACGCCAGAGATTCTGTAGAATTTAAATCATGAGTGAGCAAATTATCCAACTGTTACAGTACCGTGATGGAGGCTGCACTCATTCCTGTTTTGCGATCTGTTAATGCCTCCAGTGATAGTGTATCTCTCCTCTGTCATTCCAGGTTGTTATAGAATTTAAGTTGTCACTAAGCAGATGAATGCAACGCATACAGTAATCTGTTGGTGGATGTACTGAGATCTGTACCGTTAGTTGTAAATTTCTCTAGCCATGTCTGTACGATACGCAGATTATTCTGGAATTCCTGTTGAAGTTAAATAGTGAGTAAACAAGTTAATCCAAATGCTACAGTACTCTTCTAGTGGCGGTACTCAGTACTGTGTGGACAATAACTACTGTCTCGGGAGATAAAGGGTCTGTCTTTTGCCCTTCTAGATTTGCTATAGAAATAGAATCATCAGTTACCAGACTTATAAAGCGGCTACAGTGCTCTGTTGATATCTACACTCTGTACAGTTGTGGCATACGTTAATATCTCGAGCGATAATTGCTTTATCGATTGATCATTTGCCAATTTCTGAAGGGCTTAGATGATCAGCGATCAGCTTATTTCAGTGAAAATGGTATTGCTTAGATGGCTACGCTCAGTACTGTATTGACATTTGTCATTATCACTACCGATATGTCATCTACGCATTTGTCATTCCTGAATTGCTATAGAGATTAAATCTTAAGTGAGCAGATTAACCCAACGGATAAAGTGCTCTGTACTGTCAATTATAAATACATTTAGCCATAACTGATCTATAGATTGATTAGTCTAGGATTGTTGTAGAATTTAAATTATCAGTGATCAAATTAATACAAAGGGTGCAGTACTGTGATAATGGCTGTACTCAGTACTGTGTTGTCACTTGTTAATATCTCGAGAGATATTGGATCTGCATTTTGTCATTCGAGTTGAAATAATTTGTTCTCTGATAATTTAATTCCACAGTAATTCGAGAATTATCAATGTATAGGACAGTTATTGCTAGAGATTTTTACAACTGACAATACTGTAATTATTACGTCCACCGACAGACCACTGTAGCCTTTGGATTAATCTGTTAATTGATGATTTAGATTTTATAGCAGTATAATTATCACAAAAGACATATCTAGTGTCCCTCGAGATAAATACAACTGATAACACAATAATGCGTATAGCCGTCATCACAGTAATGTAGCCGTTGGACTACCTTGTTCACTGGTGACGTAAATTCCATAATCAGTGTATAATACTGTGGTGGCTAGAGATATTAACAATTGAGAGTACGCAACTTTGCTTATGCACCAACAGAGCACTGTAGCCGATGCTGTAGTTTGTTCTGTGACGAACTAAGCTCTTTAGTAAATCTAGAATGAACAATGGATAGACCATATTATCCCCCGCGATGTTTTGTCTATCCATTGATCATTCTAGAACTGCAGCGGAATTTCTATGATCACTGTATAGATTGTTTCAATGGTTATAGTCCTGTGCATATGGCTGTTCTCAGTACTGCATTGTCGTTTGCTATTGTCTCTAGCTATAATTGATGTATCCATTAATCATTCTGGAATTTTTATGTAATGTAATGATCTATGAACTGTTTAATACAATAGCTATAGTCCTGTGTAGGTGAATATACTTAGTAATGTATTAACCGTTGCTAATATCTCTACGAATACTTGATGAATACCGTGAACATTGTCGATTTGCGACAGAATTTGCATGATCAGTGAATAAATTATTAGAACGCCTCTAATCCAATATAGATGGCTATACACAGAACTGCATAGTCAAATGCTAATGTCCCTGGCAACAATTGATCTACCTATTGATAATTCTGGAATTGCTATAGAATGCAATGATGAGTTAATAGAAAAAATATCCAGCTGTATTACTGTGTTGCTGGCTGTCGTACACCATAGATGGCTATACTCACTAATGTCTGGCAAGTTCCTGATATCTGCAGCGATAACTGATCTATCCATTGTATATTCCAGATTTGTCACAGAATAGATCAATTCAAAGGCTATAGTACTGCGTAGATAACTGCACTCAATACTTTACTGTCAATTTCTAATATCTCCTATGATATGTGATCTATTCATTGTCAATACTAGAATTGCTATTGAATTGAAATGATCTGTGTATGGACTAATCTAGTGGCTACCGTGCTGTGGGCAGCTATACTCAATACTGCGTCATCACTCGTCGAAATATCAAGCGGTAAGTTATCTATACGTTGATCAGTCTTGAATTGCTATAAAATTCAAGTGATCTGTGAGTAGATTAATGCAACGGTTGTAGTAGCGCGAAGATGGGAATACTCATATCTGTATTATCGATTGTTAATATCTCCCGACATAATTCGCCTATCCATTGACCATTGAAGGACTGTAATATAATTTAAGGGTTTGGTGGATGCATCACTTCAATGGCTGTAGTACTGAGTAGATGGCTACATTCACTGCTTTATTATCAATTGTTAATATCTCTAGCCATAATTGATCTATTCAATGGTCATTCCGGAATAGCTACAGAATTAGGATGATCAGTGTGTAGGTTGATCCAACAGCTATATAATTGCGTAGGTGGATAAGCCCATTAATGTATTGCCAACTGTTGATACCTCTGGCGAGAATTGATTTAGCTTTTCTGTAGAATGTGGATGACCAGTAAATAGATTAAACCAATTCAAATAATAATGCGTAGATGGCTACACCCTGTACTGTACATTCAATTGCTAATATCTCTAGCCATAATTTATATATCCATTGATAATTCCGTAACTGCTACGGAAATAATATGATCATACATATAATAGTATGAGATAGATTACTCAAATGGCTATTGTACTCTATGTGTGGCTATTCGCAGCACAGTATTGTCAATTGTTAGAAGCACTAGAGACAATTGATATATACATTAACAATTTGGAATTGCTATGGAGTTTATATGAGCATTGAGGTTAGATTAGTCCAATGGCTATAGAACTCAGTAGGTGGCTATACTCAATGTCAATTGTTAATATCTCTAGCCATAATTGATCTATCCATTAACCGTTGTGGTATTGCAAAGGAATTTAATGATCTGTGAATAGAATAACGCAGACACTATATAACTGTGTAGGTGGCTATCGTACTGTGTGGAGAGATATCCTCTGAACTGCATTGCCAACTGCTAATAGCTGTAGCCATAAATAATCTATCCATTGATATTACTGCAAATGTTATAGAATTTAATGGTCTGTGTATAGAATACTCCAATTTCTATTTTTGGGAGTAGGTGGATATCCTAAGTACTCATACACAAATCCTCAGTTGTTAATATCTCTAGCTATAATTGATCTATCCATTGATCATTCAGCAATTGCTAAATAATCTGGGTGGGCAATAAATAGATTAATACAATGGCAATAGAACACAATAGATGGCGGTACTCAATACAGTATTGTTAATAATTAACGTCTCCAGCGGAAATTGTCCTATCTGTTCATCATTCTAAACCTGAAGTGGTATTTAAATGATGAGTGGATAGATCAATGCAATGACTATAGCCACCTGAAGTCGGCTGTACACTGCATTGCATTCTCAAATGTTAATATTTCTAACGATAATTGATTAATCCGTTGATAACTCTTATATAGCTGTGGAATTTATATAATTTGTGAATAGATTAATACAATGGCTACTGTACCGTGTTTATGGCTGTACTAAGTACTGCATTGTCAATTGCTAATGTCTGTAGCCGAAACTGATCTATCCCTGGATGCTTCTAGCCTTGTTATAGAATTCTTATAATCAGTCAATTGTTTAAATCAATCCCTAAAGTACAGTGTGAGCACACGAAGTCAGTACTGAATTGTAAAATGTTAACATCTGTAGGCATAATTCATCTATCTGTTTAATATTCTGTAATTGTTAGAGTATTTAATGATCAGTGAATAAATTAATCCAATTGATAAAGTTCTGTTTAGGTTGATATACCATGCATTGTATTATCATTTTTCAATATCACAAGCTATAAATTATCTATCCATTGATAATTCTGGAATTGCTATGGAATAAAAATTATAAATGTGTAGAATAATCAAGTGGTTATCGAAGTGCGTAGATAGCTATACTGGGCACTGTACTTTCTAAACTCAGTTACTCTGGCGATAATTGCTCAATCATTTGATAATTCCAAAATTGCTATGGAATATATATGATCCGTTAATAGATTAATACAATGTTTGCAGTAGTATGTAGATGTGTACTACAAGCACTGCATTCTCAATTGTATGTATTTCAAGCGATAATTGATGTTCTCTCTGATCATTCTTGAATTGCTACAGAACATGTATGATCAATGTGTAGATCATTTCAATAGTTACACTACTGCTTGGGTAAATAAACTCAGTACTGAATTGTTTATATCGATAGCCATTATTTATCTATTCATTGATAATTCTGATATTTCTATAGTATTTCATGATCAGTGAACAGATTAATCCAATGGCAATCGTGCTATTCGTTTGCATTTGGCGGCTGCTTCTAGTCTGCTGCGCTCTGCTGTCCTCTGCTGCTCTATGCCGTGATTTACTATGGGTAGTTAAGGTTAGGTTATCTTGGGTTCGGAATGTTTGCCTTCGCTGGTATTCTGTTGTATTTGGCCCATAATTGTGCACTCCTACTGTCTGCTGCGCTCTCCTGCATTCTGCGCACCACTGCTGTAGTTAGGTTAGGGGGAGTAGTGTGCGTTACGGTACGTTACGCCAGGCTTAGATTGGTTGGTGCAGCGCTTTCCAGCGCTCTGCCTTGAACTGCTGCCGATAGGTTATATGCAGCAGTGTAGGATACGTTTGGTTAGGTTATGTTTGGGTTAGGTTAGGAACCTGTGCTAACCTCTGCAATTATGTGGTGTCCGGCGTATTGCCGTGCTCGATTGCGCTTCGCTTTGCTTTGCTATGCTTAGTTTTGGTTAGGTCAGGCTAGGCCAATAAGCAGCGTTAGTAGCTGATATCCCGTTGTTTCCTGCGCTTTGCCGCGCTCTGTTGGTCTCTGCTACACCGTGTTGTTCTCTGCTGCGCCTTCCTGTGGTTCGACACTGTGGAGCATATATATTCGGATCAATCCTTCCGAAAACGCTTCTAATCTGTATTACTCGGTGCTATCCGGCGCAATACTGTGCCCTGCTGCAATTTGCTTTGCTCCGCTTTGTTAAGGATATGTAGGGAAGGAGTTGCAAGGTTTGGTTGTGTTAGGATGTGTTTGACGAGGTTACATAATGTAAGGTTAGAAATCTGTGATATTCGATGCTTTTTGGTGGAATCGTCCACCTTACTATGAACTGCTGCGCTCTGCATCTGTAGCGTCGCTATTTGTATCGGTGCTGCTCGAAGCAGTGCTTGTCTGTTGTAACCAATTATATCCAGCGGCATGCCGTGCTTTGCTGTGCTCAGGTGCGCTTTCCTGCGCTCTGCTGTGCCCTGAGGTAGTTACTTAAGGTAAGTTGGGGTAGGTTAGGATGGGATGGGGGGGGGGGGGGCTTCGTGGCGATCTCCTGGCACGACATAGTCGTTGTGGGGTGTTACTTATCGCCCAACCGCTGCCTCTCATTGTACGGGGAGCACTTGGACGAGGTCGAAGGTTTCCCGAATGGACACCTGACCCGTCCGTTTCTGGTCCTATGTGATTTCATCGCCCACTCGGTGGCTTGGGGTTCCCCGCGAACAGACTTGATGGGCGAGGCCCTGCTTGAATGGGCCGCGGGATTGGAGCTCCGGTTGCTCAGTCGGGGTTCCGTAAGCACATGCGTGCGGTGGAACGGCGCGTCCATCGTGGACTTCTCGTTCGCGACGCCGGCCGCCCTGGGGCTGGTCACTCATTGGAGGGTGGAGGTAGGGGTGGAAACGTTCGTGACTACCTCCACCTGGCACATCACTATGATGCTAGCTGTCACACCTGGTAACAGTCGTCGGCCCCCTCGCGGAGAGAAGCACACCACCGCGCCCCGATGCGCCCTCGGGCGCCTTGACCCCGACCTCCTTCCTGCGGTCATACTGGTCGCCGCTGGACCGGGGGGCGCGTACTGGGTGCGATATTCCCGAAGTGGGGGATAGGGCCGAGCGGCTCCGAGCGGTGATGACGAGCGCGTGCGACGTCGCCATGACACGGGTTAGGGTGCCACCGTTGAAGATGACAGTGTATTGGTGGACGAGCGTGATCGCGCAGCTTCGCGAACTGTATGTGCTCGCCCGGCGACGGTACACCCGGGCACGACGGCGATGATGATAGGTATTCGCCGAAGACGTCTCACGCCTATACCGTTACTATCGTGCCGCGGCTGATGATCTCCATAGGTGATCAGAAGAGTCAATCTTCGGCAGTGGGACGAGATAGTCGCCACGCTAGAAGGCGATTCGTGGGGGCGCCCCTAGAAATTAGTATTGGCGAAATTGAGGGCTTGGGCAGCGAATGACCCCGACCTCCTTCCTGCGGTCATACTGGTCGCCGCTGAACCGGGGGGCGCGTACTGGGTGCGAAATTCCCGAAGTGGGGGATAGGGCCGAGCGGCTCCGAGCGGTGATGACGAGCGCGTGCGACGTCGCCATGACGCGGGTTAGGGTGCCACCGTTGAAGATGACAGTGTATTGGTGGACGAGCGTGATCACGCAGCTTCGCGAACTGTACGTGCTCGCCCGGCGACGGTATACCCGGGCACAACGGCGATGATGATAGGTATTCGCCGAAGACGTCTCGCGCCTATACCGTTACTATCGTGCCGCGGCTGATGATCTCCATAGGTGATCAGAAGAGCCAATCTTCGGCAGTGGGACGAGATAGTCGCCACGCCAGAAGGCGATTCGTGGGGGCGCCCCTAGAAATTAGTATTGGCGAAATTGAGGGCTTGGGCAGCGGCAGTGTCCGAGCGTATGGGCCCTATGCTTCTGCGTCTGGCGATCGATACCCTCTTCCCGGTGGCGTCGGTGGAGGAGGTGCGACGCAGCGCAGCGCGATCGGGCCGGGTCGAATGTTCCGACGAGCTGGGGTCCCGCGCGAGGGGTTGGGCCGAGCTGTCCAGAAGATGGTGGCGAGAAGCACCACCCCCGGACCTGTCGACATCCCGGGCCAAGCATGGGCACTGGCTCTGGACGGGTTATGAGACCCGATCAGGCATATCTTCGGTAGCCGCGGCCGGACCGTCCGCTTCCCTGTATGCTGGAAGAGGGAGATTTCCGCGCTTACTCCCAATCCGGGGAGGCCGACGAACTCTCCGAGGACATACCGGCCGATTTCTCTTTTCGACGCGGAGGGCAAGCTGTTCGAGCGTGTTCTGGCCCGTCTCCGTAAGCATCTCGCGGAGGTGGGTCCTGATCTCAGCGGCACTCAGTTGAGATTCCGGCAGGGTCGGTAGACCACCGGCGCTTATCAGCTCGTTCGCACCATGCCGGTGGCTGCCGTTGACCGGGGCGGGATGGTGTTGGCAGTGAGTTTCGATATCGCGAACGCCTTCAACTCCCTTCCCTGGGCCGCCATTCAGGATGCCCTGGTCTACCACAGTGTTCTCTCATATATGGTAGCGGAGATCGGCGGCTATTTAACGGAGCGCACGATAGAGTACCACGGACGATACGCGTCCGTCGCACGGGCGTCGAACTGCGAGGTGCCTCAGGGTTCTGTCCTGGGACCAATCCCGTGGGATCTCTCGTACGACGCCGTTTTGCGGATTCCCTTCCCCGCCGGCCTGAGCCTTACGTGATACGCGAACGACACGCCGGTTATAACCGCCGGGGAAAGCTAGGAAGTAACCACACGGCTCGCAGAGATCGGCATGGACCTCGTTGCGCGCGGCATCCGTAGGCTGATGTGGCGGATCTCCCCCGAGGAGGCCGAGGTAATGTGGTTCTGCCATCGGTCCCAGGGGGCGCCGACACGGTCGCGGATAGAAGTGGGGGATGCCGTGTTCGAGGTTCGGGACCGAATAAAGTATCCCGGCCTCATCATCTGTAGCCCTGGCGCTTCGACGGGCACTTCGAAGCGCTGGTGCCACGTCTGGAGGGGGTCGCGGGGGCTCTTCTCCGTCTGCCTCCCATCCTGGGTGGGCCAAAGGAGGGGGTGCGCCGACTCCGGCTTGGCGTGCTCTGCTTTGGAAGCCGAGCTGCCGGCGGCACCGGCCCATCGGCTCCCAGTGTTGGATGCCTGGGCGCGCGGCGGTAGCCGGAACACGTTCCGCCTGACGCTTGTGCTCCCTGGAGGCGGATGCTTCGTGAAGCACTTGGGTCGGATCAGACGCGAGCGTACGATGCAGTGTCACAAGAGCGGGAACGGGAGGGACACTGCGCAACACACGCTGGCGGTGGTCCTTTGTCGTGTTGTGGGGACGGATCTCTCGCTCTCCGTCATCGTTCCGAAGATGGTGGAGAGCGCGAGCACGTGGCGAGCGATGGCCTCCTCCTGCGAGGAGGTGATGTTGCTGTAGGAGGCCCGTGAGTGTGTCCGCGAGCGCGCGCGTAGCGCGGGCTCCTCACGCGTATAGCGGCGGAGCAGTGAGGATGCAAGCGTGTCGTCACTGCTGTGCATTGTTGTGGTTCGGTTAGGTATGACATAGTAGGTGAGGTTAAGTAACGGTAGATTAGGTTACGTTAGGTAAGGTTAAGATAACAAATGGTTCAATTAGCTGCTATTTGGTGGCTTGCGGTGGTTTGCTCTGCTCTGCTCTGCTCTCCTCTGTTTGCGGTTGTATCCAATGCGGTGCGGGGACGGAAGTGCTGTGCTATGGTGCCGGTGCTACTCGGAGTGTTGCCGTCCTGAGCAGTGGTGTGCTGTGCTCATCTATGCGGTGATATTCGCTGCTATTTAGTGCTTTGGTATGCTGTCTACGTTCTGCAACGATCTGCTGTGTTGAGAGAACATAAAAATTTCATGCATAAATAATCGGTGTTCTCTATTTCCTTACAGATGCGCCATCCAATCCAGGTGAACCTTGTGGGCAGCAAAAACAGGAACAATGAGCAGAAATTCAATGGCTCCTTCCAGGGAATCACCGAACCCTGCACCACACACTTCCCTTTCCTTTTCTTGAATATGAATACGCCCCTTCGCGTGTGATTTCAGCTTTGGCACTGCAAATTTCATTCTTGGGCTAGCTTTGAACTTCTTATACTACGCGCACTATGAAGTGAAAAATGGAAATAGGAAGGATAGAATTTTATACCAAAGTTTTGTCAGGATTGGAAGATACTTAATAAAAAGTTCTGTCAGACTGCTCTGACAATTCACTTAATGCAGAGATCAAGGAAAAATGCTTTAAAATTATTTCTTTAGAGGTTGATACGGTGATTAGATTAATTATATAGAGAAGAAGTAGACATACAATTAACAAAAGGAGCACAACATCTCAGTGAAGGTATTACCATCTATTATAATCGTCATTAACCGAGAATTTCGCCAATAACAATAGTGGCTAATATGATGATTGATAATATGTATATTATTAACCCATTGGCGGACTGCAATCATCTTCGTGAATAAATTAATTCCAAAATTCGACAGTATGTATTTCGCCAGATATTGGAACTGTACTCGTATTCTTCAGGTAGCATATACGTTCCAGGTATATTCCAAAGTATGTTATAGATCTTTTACACTCCTGCGATTTGCAAGCAAGGCGAGGCTAGTTTGTTGAAATAGGTGACCCTGCTAATTAACAAAATATTCTCAATATTATTACTCATCCTCAATAGCCAAAACACTACAAACACTAAAACTCATCGTTAACTGCATCCCTCCTTTAAAGCTCAACCCTTCCCATTCAACTACTGCTAAGCAAATGCACTTTTCATCAATGCATTCAGTAACCAATTATATCCAGCGGCATGCCGTGCTTTGCTGTGCTCAGGTGCGCTTTCCTGCGCTCTGCTGTGCCCTGAGGTAGTTACTTAAGGTAAGTTGGGGTAGGTTAGGATGGGATGGGGGTGGGGGGGGCTTCGTGGCGATCTCCTGGCACGACATAGTCGTTGTGGGGTGTTACTTATCGCCCAACCGCTGCCTCTCATTGTACGGGGAGCACTTGGACGAGGTCGAAGGTTTCCCGAATGGACACCTGACCCGTCCGTTTCTGGTCCTATGTGATTTCATCGCCCACTCGGTGGCTTGGGGTTCCCCGCGAACAGACTTGATGGGCGAGGCCCTGCTTGAATGGGCCGCGGGATTGGAGCTCCGGTTGCTCAGTCGGGGTTCCGTAAGCACATGCGTGCGGTGGAACGGCGCGTCCATCGTGGACTTCTCGTTCGCGACGCCGGCCGCCCTGGGGCTGGTCACTCATTGGAGGGTGGAGGTAGGGGTGGAAACGTTCGTGACTACCTCCACATCACTATGATGCTAGCCGTCACACCTGGTAACAGTCGTCGGCCCCCTCGCGGAGAGAAGCACACCACCGCGCCCCGATGCGCCCTCGGGCGCCATGACCCCGACCTCCTTCCTGCGGTCATACTGGTCGCCGCTGAACCGGGGGGCGCGTACTGGGTGCGAAATTCCCGAAGTGGGGGATAGGGCCGAGCGGCTCCGAGCGGTGATGACGAGCGCGTGCGACGTCGCCATGACGCGGGTTAGGGTGCCACCGTTGAAGATGACAGTGTATTGGTGGACGAGCGTGATCACGCAGCTTCGCGAACTGTACGTGCTCGCCCGGCGACGGTATACCCGGGCACAACGGCGATGATGATAGGTATTCGCCGAAGACGTCTCGCGCCTATACCGTTACTATCGTGCCGCGGCTGATGATCTCCATAGGTGATCAGAAGAGCCAATCTTCGGCAGTGGGACGAGATAGTCGCCACGCCAGAAGGCGATTCGTGGGGGCGCCCCTAGAAATTAGTATTGGCGAAATTGAGGGCTTGGGCAGCGGCAGTGTCCGAGCGTATGGGCCCTATGCTTCTGCGTCTGGCGATCGATACCCTCTTCCCGGTGGCGTCGGTGGAGGAGGTGCGACGCAGCGCAGCGCGATCGGGCCGGGTCGAATGTTCCGACGAGCTGGGGTCCCGCGCGAGGGGTTGGGCCGAGCTGTCCAGAAGATGGTGGCGAGAAGCACCACCCCCGGACCTGTCGACATCCCGGGCCAAGCATGGGCACTGGCTCTGGACGGGTTATGAGACCCGATCAGGCATATCTTCGGTAGCCGCGGCCGGACCGTCCGCTTCCCTGTATGCTGGAAGAGGGAGATTGCCGCGCTTACTCCCAATCCGGGGAGGCCGACGGACTCTCCGAGGACATACCGGCCGATTTCTCTTTTCGACGCGGAGAGCAAGCTGTTCGAGCGTGTTCTGGCCGCCCGTCTCCGTAAGCATCTCGCGGAGGTGGGTCCTGATCTCAGCGGCAGTCAGTTGAGATTCCGGCAGGGTCGGTAGACCACCGGCGCTTATCAGCTCGTTCGCACCATGCCGGTGGCTGCCGTTGACCGGGGCGGGATGGTGTTGGCAGTGAGTTTCGATATCGCGAACGCCTTCAACTCCCTTCCCCGGGCCGCCATTCAGGATGCCCTGGTCTACCACAGTGTTCTCTCATATATGGTAGCGGAGATCGGCGGCTATTTAACGGAGCGCACGATAGAGTACCACGGACGATACGCGTCCGTCGCACGGGCGTCGAACTGCGAGGTGCCTCAGGGTTCTGTCCTGGGACCAATCCCGTGGGATCTCTCGTACGACGCCGTTTTGCGGATTCCCTTCCCCGCCGGCCTGAGCCTTACGTGATACGCGGACGACAAGCCGGTTATAACCGCCGGGGAAAGCTAGGAAGTAACCACACGGCTCGCAGAGATCGGCATGGACCTCGTTGCGCGCGGCATCCGTAGACTGATGTGGCGGATCTCCCCCGAGGAGGCCGAGGTAATGTGGTTCTGCCATCGGTCCCAGGGGGCGCCGACACGGTCGCGGATAGAAGTGGGGGATGCCGTGCTCGAGGTTCGGGACCGAATAAAGTATCCCGGCCTCATCATCTGTAGCCCTGGCGCTTCGACGGGCACTTCGAAGCGCTGGTGCCACGTCTGGAGGGGGTCGCGGGGGCTCTTCTCCGTCTGCCTCCCATCCTGGGTGGGCCAGAGGAGGGGGTGCGCCGACTCCGGCTTGGCGTGCTCTGCTTTGGAAGCCGAGCTGCCGGCGGCACCGGCCCATCGGCTCCCAGTGTTGGATGCCTGGGCGCGCGGCGGTAGCCGGAACACGTTCCGCCTGACGCTTGTGCTCCCTGGAGGCGGATGCTTCGTGAAGCACTTGGGTCGGATCAGACGCGAGCGTACGATGCAGTGTCACAAGAGCGGGAACGGGAGGGACACTGCGCAACACACGCTGGCGGTGGTCCTTTGTCGTGTTGTGGGGACGGATCTCTCGCTCTCCGTCATCGTTCCGAAGATGGTGGAGAGCGCGAGCACGTGGCGAGCGATGGCCTCCTCCTGCGAGGAGGTGATGTTGCTGTAGGAGGCCCGTGAGTGTGTCCGCGAGCGCGCGCGTAGCGCGGGCTCCTCACGCGTATAGCGGCGGAGCAGTGAGGATGCAAGCGTGTCGTCACTGCTGTGCATTGTTGTGGTTCGGTTAGGTATGACATAGTAGGTGAGGTTAAGTAACGGTAGATTAGGTTACGTTAGGTAAGGTTAAGATAACAAATGGTTCAATTAGCTGCTATTTGGTGGCTTGCGGTGGTTTGCTCTGCTCTGCTCTGCTCTCCTCTGTTTGCGGTTGTATCCAATGCGGTGCGGGGACGGAAGTGCTGTGCTATGGTGCCGGTGCTACTCGGAGTGTTGCCGTCCTGAGCAGTGGTGTGCTGTGCTCATCTATGCGGTGATATTCGCTGCTATTTAGTGCTTTGGTATGCTGTCTACGTTCTGCAACGATCTGCTGTGTTGAGAGAACATAAAAATTTCATGCATAAATAATCGGTGTTCTCTATTTCCTTACAGATGCGCCATCCAATCCAGGTGAACCTTGTGGGCAGCAAAAACGGGAACAATGAGCAGAAATTCAATGGCTCCTTCCAGGGAATCACCGAACCCTGCACCACACACTTCCCTTTCCTTTTCTTGAATATGAATACGCCCCTTCGCGTGTGATTCCAGCTTTGGCACTGCAAATTTCATTCTTGGGCTAGCTTTGAACTTCTTATACTACGCGCACTATGAAATGAAAAATGGAAATAGGAAGGATAGAATTTTATACCAAAGTTTTGTCAGGATTGGAAGATACTTAATAAAAAGTTCTGTCAGACTGCTCTGACAATTCACTTAATGCAGAGATCAAGGAAAAATGCTTTAAAATTATTTCTTTAGAGGTTGATACGGTGATTAGATTAATTATATAGAGAAGAAGTAGACATACAATTAACAAAAGGAGCACAACATCTCAGTGAAGGTATTACCATCTATTATAATCGTCATTAACCGAGAATTTCGCCAATAACAATAGTGGCTAATATGATGATTGATAATATGTATATTATTAACCCATTGGCGGACTGCAATCATCTTCGTGAATAAATTAATTCCAAAATTCGACAGTATGTATTTCGCCAGATATCGGAACTGTACTCGTATTCTTCAAGTAGCATATACGTTCCAGGTATATTCCAAAGTATGTTATAGATCTTTTACACTCCTGCGATTTGCAAGCAAGACGAGGCTAGTTTGTTGAAATAGGTGACCCTGCTAATTAACAAAATATTCTCAATATTATTACTCATCCTCAATAGCCAAAACACTACAAACACTAAAACTCATCGTTAACTGCATCCCTCCTTTAAAGCTCAACCCTTCCCATTCAACTACTGCTAAGCAAATGCACTTTTCATCAATGCATTCAGTTCTGGAGAACAAGGAGCCGTAGATCTCTAACCTGATAATCCGACGAAGAATAATTTAGGAAAGAGTAAAAGGGCAGAGAGACAGAGGTCGCACAGATGTTTCTCTTTTCATTAGTGCAAATTCCCTTCTGCCTTGTCTTCTAGGCTCCATTTCCATCACCCCTTTTTCTAAAACCGGTCGTAGTTCCGTTATGCGCGCTCCTCGCGGCTCGATTAAATCTGCTCTGTCTTTACAATATCCACCAGCCCTCAATCCAACAAATTAATTAGTACTTAATCGACAAGTTTTGAGCTACATTCTCCATCGCCATCGTGACGCAGACACGTTTGAGACGGAAGCTTATGAGTAGATGCAGATGGCAAGTATTATTCAACTTTAGTTATCATTACCTTCGCTCTTTATTGGATTCATACCATTAATTTCGTCATTTGTTGTGTCTGAGGTGAATATTTACATGAAATGTAGGATTTAATTAAAGCAAATTTTGCTGTGTATTTTCCCGTATAAGCAGTACTTAATTTTACTTCAGTTTATATGTACGCAGTTGCCAGAAAGAAGTGGCTTTGTCATTTTGAAATAAAAATATTTTTGTGGAGTAAAGAGATTTAGTTAATGCTTTGGAATGATATTTCTGGGTATTTCTGAATGTATAAGTCGACATAGACAATAATTTAGATGTTTCTCTGCGAGAAGTGGATAACATGGATTAGCATTGTGTAATGCAGTATGTAAATTTGTATGAAATATTGAGGAATATGGAATTTCGTATATAAAAGTGAACGTAAGGAAGTGGTTATATCTTAAATTTCATAGATTAATGTATTTTCCTGTTTCTTTCATTACAACAAATTGTTCCAGTAATATCCAAATTAATTCGGAGGTGACAATTGGATTCAACCTAAATTATATACATCGGTAAAATTCCATTTACAAATGGTTATATTGAGTTCTATAGTACACCATAATTGTACTTCTCTTCCTTTTCAATCTAATTCTATTAATTTGTGAATATTGCATTTCTGCTTATTTCAGTCTTTAATTTAACATATCTGTCTCTTTAACCACGCTCCGGAATGGACTGATTTCACATCATACTCTACAACGATTAAATCCTCAAGCAAAATTTAAGGAGGAAAGTTTCTTTCATTATGTACAAGAGCAAAGAATAAAACCGAAATGATTTTACTTCGACGAATTTCAAAAACAACTAAAAATCAGCGATAAATTATCGCCCGCGGTCACGTGTATCCAAATTCTGCCACGAAATTTTTGAAAGCGACATAAACTCGAAGAGCAGGCCTCTCACAAACGAATTACGCCAGGAAATTGAATGGAAAATAATTCTGGCGCGAAGAGACGATCGCGGTGCCGAAATTCGTGCAGTGGTATGTTGGAAATAGTATTAGAGGCGGGGTGGACGAAGTAAAAGGTGGCGCACGCTGGTTCGGCGTTGAGGACAAAAACGAATGCTAACGAATTATTAACGACGCCCATCACGTGTCACTGCCCGAACTGGACCAGATATTGCTCTCTTTCTTTCGATTCCACTGTGTATGTATGCGTGTGTGTGATATTTTTCTTCTTTCTTTGCAACATCGTCCAATTTTTTTATTACTCCCTTTCCCTCTCCGTCTTTCCCTTTGCAACCACATGGCCATAACAGGTACATGTGACAGAGATTCGCCAGAAAGGATCACGAGAGTAGATGTGCGCAAGCATATTCGTGAAAGTATCGAAAGTTCCTTGCGTCTTCTTTTGCACGGATTTCATAATACGTAGGCGTTAATGCGAATTTGGTAACGAAGCGCGTGTGAGTGCTACTGGTAAATAAGGAAATGTGAAAAATTATTTCTGTCTCCATTTTACGTAGTCATTTGCATAGAAATTTTGAAAACATTTTATGTCATCGAAAATTGCATATAGTACTGGAATTAGTAGAGTATAAGTTATATAGATTAGATTATGTATTTTAAGACAGGAAGTCATTTAGAATTAGTGTAGTGAATATAGTACATACATTTCTACATAAAATTCCGAATGATATTTTGGTAACAGGAGGAATGAAATGAGAAATTATGTGAATGTGGTAATATTGCGTATTATGTCTTTAAAATCTCTTAATACGTGCTTCCTACGTGTTATAAGTTAGCGCAGTGTCACGTTAATTATACGATCTTACGTATAACATTTCTTAAGGTTTTTGTTGTACTTTGGTAAATGCTAGATCAAAGACCACTATAGTTAATCCACAATCGTCATCTGGAAATCAAATTTATTTATAGTGATGTGGATTTAGATGAATTAATTAGACATGGTTGGTAGTAATTGAGTGGAATATCCTCTGCAATTCATATTCCTCATACCAATAGTCAGTAAACTGATATTTTGTGAAGATAACACTAGCGACTGCTTCTAAGGGTAGAGATTTATTTTTCTTTGGAGGAGAGGAAACGTATTCTATGATATAAATTAAGATTCGCTTCGGATGAAATAAATTATATATGCTGAATATAAAATTTTTAGTCCCTTTAGCACCGTTAGGATGATTAAAAATCTCTTAACAGTATTCCGACAGATCTCGAAATAGATAAATCTCTAACGTGCGCTAAAAATTATAATTATTCTGATTACTAGTAGCATAGAAACAAAGATTCTAGATAAGGAATTACTTTGTTTAAAAGTGAAATTAGTTTCATTGCAAAATTGATTCACCAAAACTTTGCTAATTATCGTGAGCTGAGAATTCCCTCTCTTCTTAAATGGGAGCAGATTGTCCTATAAGTATAGGGTAATAGTGTAGATAATCATACCCAAATGATGCAGCTGACTTTTCCTTCGCAGAAGGTAATGCGGTTCTCGTGTAAATGTAGATTGCGTATGAAACTTTCCAGCGAGTATTCTTCCGAATGAATAACGTACTCGATATCCATGTCTTGCCAGCATTCGTGTAGCACATGCAATCAAACACGCGCAAATATGTTCAGAGAAACGAATTCGAAGTATCGTAATATTAAAATTGCTCTGTACGTAACCTTTGTAATAGAAATAATTGCTTTAAAGCATCAAAAGTTCAATAGATACCTTATAATAATTATTACAGCAGTGAACATCAACATTTCTCTAAAGAATTGAAGCAAAAATTTTGAGCCGACGTCCAAAAAAAATTTCCAATAAATTGCCCAAAGTATGCGACAAACCCTCAAACTATCTCCTACCAAAAATTAACAATAAATTCTTCGCGAAATTTGGCAAAATAACGAGCAATCCTTTACCAAAAGTCTCCAATAAAGTTAGCGAAGATCTCGTCAAAATCCTCGCCAACGGGTACAAAATAGGTACCCAGAGAAAACCCTCCGATGCACGGAGGTCGATCAAATTCTCTCTGGGCTCTGTCTAATTACTCTCGTGGATGGGGCACACGGTGGACGTTTTTAGAGGTAGTTCCGAGAGGAGGAGTGTCGATGAACAGAACTCAGACACGCCTGGCTACGCCAATTCGGTTGGGAAAGAAGACATGGAGCAGAAAGGGGGAAAGGGGAAGAGAGGAAGTGGAGCTAGCGAGTGGTGGCTGCTCCGAGATAATGAAAGCTTTATTTATTCCCGTGATATTCTGTTTATTTCTGACACCATGTCTCTCGTAAGTGACGACACACCCGGTCACGTGTTTCGCTTCATCAATGTTGCACCCATTCTCAGGATATTTCCGAGTCGGCACGGCAGACGTTGTCACGAACATGAATATAGCGGTGGGGATATCGAGAGAGAGAAAAGGTCAAATTTTGGAAGGAAAGTTGAATGATGGAGCGGTAACCCTTTTGTTCTCTGAGGAATTTAGGGAGAGCCATGGGATCGTGCCACTCTCGTGGAAGTTGAGAATTGTATCAAGCTTGTTGAGGCATGTGGAGTGATTATAAATATTTCAGATAGGTAATCCTGAGTCACTGTAGCTTGGAACTGATGAGCAGTCCTCTGTCAAGCTATTTTAGAGTGCATGTTTGCTGAAGATGGGGAGTATACATTTTGTAATCAAGGACCTTAGTTATCTCTTGCCCAGCAAGTATATCTTCGACTTTGTCCATCATTCGTGGTACAGTATATATTCCCAAGGTCCCTGTTTCCTCACATTCTCGCAGCTGTGATTCAAGTTTCACTCCTCTTGTTTCGTTTAACTTCTAACTTCCAACGAAGATTGTTGCAAGTTTTCCAAAAATTTGTTTCGAAGATGACGAAAATTAGAAAGTATGTCATATTTCACGAGATATCCGAAGGATAATTTGACTGAGAATATGTGAATGGAATCTGTGAGCGATACAGATGGCATAAAGGATGCAAAGAATATAGAATTTATATTTTTGCCTCTAAATATAAAACAGTTAGCTGATTAATATCCATTATTAACATTTGAAGTATAGACTTCCAATGTGTACCTGAATATTATATACGTTATTGCTGACAAATAACCCTTTGCTCTGGACGATTTTTTGGCCATAGAAGGATAGAAGTTCAAAAATTTTCTGTTACAAAGCTGACAATATTTTTCTGGGCAGGAATAAGAAATCGTATGGTAATTAACGCGTAGACTTATTTGATTTATGTACCTCGCCGTTACATTATCTGGAATTTGATATATATATGAATATTGAGCTACGAAATCTTATCAAATGCCGACTGAAAGGTTTCTCTTGAGAGCAAAGTGTTAAATCGGTATAATGAAATCAAAAGATCATACGTAGTTATGATCACGATCGAATAAAAATCGATATTAATATAGAGATTGGATGGTGGTAATATTTATTGGTAAGAACAATATAAATTGGTGCGAATGACAATAAAATTATAAATTATTTCTCGACTTACTTTAATGCTCAATGCAGTATTACAATATTACAATCCCGTTCGACTTCTCTCCTTAACTTTACAACTCGATTGAACAACAACTGTCTTCGACTACAACTATATATTAATTCTTTGCACTCGAGAGGTGACTCTCAGTCACCATTTCATAAAATCTGCAATATCGATATTAAATAATGCATCAAATTCTTTGTAATGCAACAGTGTGCAAGGTATCGAAATCAAATAATTCTACATTTCTGTTATTTTGCAATTCTTTATTTACTGCTCAAAAATTTATCGTCAGTGTTTTAATAGAGAATCTTCGATTGTCTACTCTTCTCTAGCAAAAAATCGTTGAGTGCAAAGGATTAACATGCCAATATATGATCATACTAAGGGTAAGACGCGTCACCCAAGGTTTCCCCTACTTACCTGGGCTTTGCACATTCGAGCCTCGATCTCTCGGTAACCTTCGTAAAACCACGCGTGCATGATGGAAAATGTGTGGTACTACGTTAATTTTGACATAAGCAACAGCATACTCCCGGCAGTTGCGGAAATAGGTATTCTAAAGCAAGTCATGATGTCCCCTTTGGTAGTTCCAACTTTAATATGTGTTTTGTTGGTCTTACCATTGGTCAAATATTTATAGAGTCTGTATAGGATTAGAACGATTATTTTTGATAAAATATATGTAGGATATTTTTAGACTTCGCCAGGTATAGAGGTCCCGTTAGCGTCTGGCGGCCAGACGTGTCTCGGGAAGTCGTGGACAGGCCACATGAGGTAGCCTCGAGCAACCCCGGTTTTCCGCATTGTAAACTGCTGGTGACGCGTCCGCGTCCACCTCTCTGAAAAGGTCCCCGCGTGGGTGACCCATTGGAGAGCCTAACCTGAAGGAGAAATCCCTTCCACGTCTGAGCGTTACCTGGAGGGAGGTCCTTGCCTTAAAGACGGTCTTAAAATGGCACGCTCTGGAAGATAGAGTGTGAGTTGAGATAGTCATCGAGAGAATTATGATAGTCTTAGAGAGAGTTAAGACCGAGAGTTGTGATTGCGAGAGTTGCGTTATTGAGAGTCGAATCGAAAATGCAGACTGCAGTGAATCTGAGTATTCCAAGGCACTCTCCAACAAAGTAAAGACTGTGTGACTCTACATATATTCGGTAACTTATTTATAAATATACATTCATAGAATATATTTATTTCATCCGATTGTGCGAAGAATTAGGTAATGTTCGATGAGGTATATTGAGTAATTAGTTTAGGACCATTCACTGAATGCAGAGATCCTTAGGCCCCGATATATAAGGTTCGACAAGAATTGAGAATTATGTTAAATATAGTGTTAGCTGATTAAAATGAAAATATGCATCGAAAATATTAGGAGGATTGTTAAAACACGCTTCACACGTTCACTGTAAAAGTTTGTAATTCAGGCAGATCTACGTAGCACGTACTTGAGCCACACGTGTGTGACAGCAACTATGATGTGTAATGCAGGTTCGCGTGAAAGTATGATGGAAATTTGTGCCATTGATAATCTACGCTGATAAACCTCCATAGATTAGAGAGTGAAGAAAAGTGGCGATGTTATAGATAATAATTTCAAAAACTTAAACACGGTTATTGAAAAAGGAATGCAGTAATTATATCCGGTCAATAATTAAAATCGAATGTGGATGTCTAAATCTAGGTATACAAGATGGAATTAAAATTCGTCGTGGTTCCCAAATATAATAAAGGTATTGTTACTCGAACTGTAATCTTTGCACGCATCTTCAATTAGAGTGATTAATCAATAATTAATCCAGCTTATCGCAATTGCATTGACGAAGTGAAACGGGCTCAAAAAGCGTTCCCGTCTATTGAAAAAATGGAGAATAGTACTAACATAAATTGCAGTCTGACTCATCCATCCGAGGTAATCGTAATTATGTCATTCCCGTGCAACGTCGAGGATTGCATTACTCACAACTTACAAAGATTAAGTATTACGGAGGTATGCCTGAAAAGACCTATTTAGCCAGGCGTCTCGGAAACGCGCTTTTAGCTTGTCAGTGCCCACGCGTTCATTGTTGCAAGTAAGGTATCGCGTAGACTAAAAGTTCTAAAAGTATAGAAAATATTAAGTCTGTAATTAATATATGTGGCTGAAAATTCAATACTGTATATAATTAATCGAGAACTTAGTTCAAATATTAATATTAGCAATATTAAATTAATAACACTATCATTAATTTAAGACCTCGGTACCCTGCCGCATAATAAGTTAACCAAGTAACATGGATCATAAATTTTCATTTCGTTATCTGAAAGCTCCTCTTAAAATCCGATTCGATATTTATCTTCGTATTTTACTGGTAATATACAACCAAATGCATACTACAACAATCTCCGAATACTGGTCAGAGTAATGTCTTTGTAGCCTTGATTTCCTGTAGATGAACAAATAATTGTGAAACATATACCATATTTAATCTTTAAGCTTACATTTCAATACAATAATATCTGATCGCTTTGTATTTTGGAAGCTCAAAAGGATCACTGAAAATTTCCAATATGTAGCAAATATCGTGAATTTTGTACCTAGCACTTAGCTTGGCATCGTATTCCAGAAATTGCTTTTAGGAGAACGATACCAGTTACCAGATATCACCACCTGGAGGTGGCTACGCACAGAGACCCGACATGCGCCGTATTGGCGCAACCTGCTGGCGACAACTGTATCAAAGATATCTAACCTAACTTGGAGCGGATGGAGTTAAAGTGAAGCTACTGACACTTTATTATAATTCGTGTCTTAGAAAAAGGGTTTCAGTATCAGTATTCAGGGCATCAGTATGCTAAAATTTATACATTACTGGGGCAACCCTAATATACTATATTTCAGCATACTCTAATATTTCTAGATTACCAAACATTTGGGGAATCAAATACGAAGGACGCGAGCGAAGAAAGACTAAGATATTATCGCGACGCGCGCGAACAAGTTCGCGATTATTCAAAAGACCGACTAGCATACGTGAAGTACTCCCGTGTACAAGACAACTCCAGGTTCAGCAGCCTCACGATCGGGCCTAATCCACCTCAGTCATTGTCGATGTTGCCATGAATTACACGTGAACCAAGGTAGTCCCCGAATCAATGAAACTACCAGAGCTGCAACGGGGGTCAAGCGAGGAATTGCGAGCAGGAGAGACACTACGTGCCCCTGCCCCAAGGGGTAGAACTTAATCATCCTAAAATGTCTGACTGTAGACATATACCGGACCAACTGCAGGTCTATACCCTAGTCGTGTACGACCAGGGCTACTAGAACCTCTCATTGGTCCCAGAAGAAACAATGACCAGAGCGTCACCCTGGAATCCGATTCATGGCGGGATTAACATTAGCAGGAGTGAGTGTCGGAGACGAGACGAGACGATGACGTACGAAAAATGGAATTATCGAGTACACGGAAGTACGTCACGTAAGGTTAGTCGGTACTTAAGAACGGTCGAGATTATCATGAGAAAAATTATGTTCCATTTGGTAAACGAGATGGATAAGAGAGAAAGTATATGGAATTGATATATTCGCTCTAAGTTAGGTAGCTCACATTTGTACAGATAGCGTGCACAGTAGTCTTAACCTAGTAGTCTATCTTATAACTATTTATAACTACTTAGACCTAAGCGCATCCCTCGTCGCCCAACGAATTCTTCTATCTTGTAACTTGTTGTGTCTAAACGCGCGTACCGCTCGTCGTTCAACGATGTCTTCTACCTTGTAGATAGTTGTGTCCAAACGCATACTCTCACCTGTCCTGTATGACAAGGAAGAATCTCCTAATATTCTTACTGCTTATTTTTATATAAACGCACTTTTTTTAGAAGCTGAGTATGCTATAGCAATTTGGATTACGCATTCGTCTTTATTAAAGTAAACTCTAAAAGAATTACCAAATGGTTATTACAGATTTGAAGAAAAGTTAAAATTTATTGAACAGTGTTGCCTAAAGCTATCTGTTCCCATATAAAATTCATTTAATCAGTGATACGAGAAATTAATCATTAAATCTTCTAACTTTCTTTCGTGCTTACTATTTTTATTAGAAATTCATGCCCTGGGCAATTTGTTATTAACAGTTAACTTAATAATTCTTACATTCTTTGAATGCAAATATAATTGGCTGTTTAATAATTAAGTAGCAAATGCTATTCTCTTTTAGATAGTTTATGATATTGACAGATCAGTACCCTTATTATCTTCTATAAAATTGTCATATTTATTCTTACTTGGAAGGAATGATTACAAAGGCAAGAACTTTCTGTCACGATATAACTTTTATCATATATATCTTTAAAATGTATGTATGACCTTAATGACCTTAATGACATTAAGGTTTCGTATTAATTATCTATTGTGTACATGATCCACTCCCTATCCCATTTAGTGAATATTAATTATCCTATTTACACGGTAAATATATATTTAGATATACGCTTGAACATAGTTAACACTAGATTTAAGGAACTCGTCAATTTGACGGGATGGTTGCTCAAATTATACAGTGGTAACAGATTTAGTTAACATATATTAAGACTGTTAACGTAATATATAGTTGTTATTAAGTTGTATTAATATTTAAAACAAAGACACGTGGCTTCCTTTACTTGTCAATTTGGCAGGAACCTCAGAAATAGATACAACTTTCGTAAACCTAGTGTCAAAAATAGCCAGAGGTCAAACTTTTATCTTCCGGTTTCACATCAATCTTACTCCACGAAGATTTCCAATTTAACAAAGCCTCTCATCCTAGACACCGCTCAGACCATCCGATACACGTCCCTCGGTATTCTCCTCTAAAAAATCTCATCTTTCCTAATTTTCCCAAAAATTATGTCGAAAAATTCCTCATCCATTCCTTCCAGAGATGCTCTTCCACTGTACATTGTTATATACATTCTCAGATGGTCCTTCATCATTCATCCAGATCTG
Source organism: Eufriesea mexicana (assembly GCF_001483705.2). NCBI lineage: Eukaryota > Metazoa > Arthropoda > Insecta > Hymenoptera > Apidae > Eufriesea > Eufriesea mexicana. Next base: position 35,656 of record NW_016921251.1, read on the forward strand.
ATTTCGTAATTTATCCTCGTAATTTGACCCGCCTACTATCTACTTAGACAAGCACGTCGAAGTAAGTCACGATAAAGAGGATTGATTCATCTTGCACAGGCATAATTGGGACGGTGTCACGGTACGTTCCAGCCGCAACGAGATAGGGAAACGCGAAGGAGAAATGTACCGTTGGCGGTCAAACGTACGAGTCTGATAAGCCATATCTTATCTCAGTTTGAGCAGAACGACTTCGAACGAACTTACTCGTACCCGTTCACGTGCTTGTCAGAAATACGCATGCTGGAACCCTCGCCTTAAGCCTGGATTCGAACCAGTACGTCGAGCCTCGTACATCGAACCAGCTTTCGAATCTGATAAATAAAATACGAGTCAAGTTGGATTCTATACCTCTACACTGTACTGGCGTCGCTACAAAGAGATTAATATTCTGCAGTTCGTTACTTGGTTTTCTTCCTTTCGAAGATATAACAAGAAAGGAATATATACAAGAAAGCGTCTATTTATAATTTCCTTTCCTTCCTCAAACAAAATTTCCAGCCTCAAATAGCGTTTCGTTATGATATGAACACGTAATGGTGAAGCAAAGAAAAATTTTCGTGGTGCAAAGGATTAAGGAAATTGGGTTTGACAATAGTATTAATGAAGAAGGTGGTACACTTTTAGAAAATGTATGAATAAGAAGTCGTGGATTCCACGAATCGCAAATTATTCTAAAAATTCACGTGAAATTAGGGTAAGCCGGTACTTCGGGATGAGAAGTCATGCGAAGGTGAGTGAAGTGATTTCGCTAACTAAAAAGCTTATATATAGATGAATCTAATAAAGCAAATCTTAAAATGTGTAAAGGCCTGGTTTTAAATATGCAGGTACAATTATGGTAAATATGCACTATAATATTAATGCACGTTACAGAAAACGTATATCATTTTAAACATTTAAAGGTCGGAAATTTCTCGTTTCAAATATATGAGTGAAAATGGAGGTACAACGAATCTATATATTTTACAATTGTTTACATAATTCCTATTATTTAAACACTCATACAAAACTTTACGTTTACCTTCGACCTTAATTATTAATTATTTTGCAATTAATATTTTGTTGTCAATTTCTCACACTTACCAATCACACAATCAAATACAAATTTGAAGAAATATACAGTTATTTCTCGTCAATCTTGTTGTCTTTATCTATTCCTCGACCTTATATAAGTTTCGAAAAATGTTCTAAATTGTTCCATTTTTAACTACCATCTAATTGTGTACAACATAGGAGGACTAACCTATTGGAATCATGGGCACACGTTATGAAATGGTCACTGAATAAATACTCCAAATTGAAATAACTTTCACGGCTATCTTTTTAAGACATTGTATGCATTAACCAATTCCACCAAAATCCATGAAAATCAGAAAATGGATCGCCTTCTACCGCCGAAAAGGTTAACATATTTCTCAATAGAATATGGTTCAAGCTCAAAATGCACCGTTGAGACGTATATTCAGATTAATAGCTTTAAAATTAGTAACTTTCCATACTCCAAATATTATTTTCACTTATACCATTTATTCATCATCTCTATAAAATTCACCCAATCATATGCAACCAATCTTATCCAAATAGCAAAAAATCAACAAGTTTTTTTCGTCTCGACTTCCAAGAAGGTCCAGTATTTCCCATTGGAAGACACGTATAAATAACAATTCGATTGAAAACGAATTACTCCTCGTTCCCTAAGCATATAAGAACATTCACCAAGCACGTATAACAACCTTAGCCATCACCACGAACCAAATCAGACAATCCCTAAAATCGTCAGGATTCTATGGACATAACGAAAAATCCTCTAACGCCTCCTCTCTCGACATTGCAAGGTACCTGCCGCAAAATAACGCACAGCTCGCTCTGCAGTCTCACGAGAAAAAATGAATGGTCGGCGAATCAGGTATTTGGGATACGCAGATCAACGAATCCTGAAACCTCTACGGTATATAACAGGATTTAACAGCAGTTGGTTCCCGTTGCGATGTGTTCTGCGTGCCGCCCCTTTTCGCTAGCGATACGGGAATGGGCGGAAATTAGTGGCTCGAAGTGCGGTGAATTTTATTATGCGGCACGGTCAAACATAACAACGGCTAAAATATAATACGTGTGTGCGGTGAAGCAGCAATGTACGCGTTGTCGAGCGCGTTGTGTTTACATACTTGGCCAGGTTCCAATCCACTGCATCATCCTCATTACCATCATCTTCATTACCAACGCCAAAGCCTCTTATAATGGCCGCAATGACACGTCCCGTTTCTAAATGCACAGCTTCCAACCGCGCCAAAGCGTATGAGGGAACCATTGTGGCGATGGAAGTTGCTTGGTCCCGCTCGCGCGCCCATCACGCATTCCTCGTCTCACGGTCCTCGCTCTACGCGCTTCATTGGTGGTCCTCTCGCCACTCTGTTGCCCTGACCGTCTCGTTTATGGGTATTAATTATTTGCGCTGGGAAGTTTTTTCTTGCTGAGCACTTAACAATTTCAAAGTTGTCATGTATATACACATGGAATCCGGTTGACGCAATTTATGGTGGAATGAAAATAGAAAATCACGAGTATTTCATTTACACATCTCACGTGATGTTGCTTCTAGTCCCCTTCTTATCTTATAATCGTCACTTAAGCTAAATAAACATGTTAACATTGAAATTACCTTGAGATCACTTTTCACGATTTGAGTATTGAGCTTTCTTGGGTTTTCAGTTTGTGCCCTTTACTCCCATGACTGGCATTCCTTTTGTATTATTATTCTGATACTTCTATGTAGATTACCCGCCGATTTCCGTTGCAGTACGTGTTTCGTTTGCAATAACAATTTTTCCGTTGGTACTTTTCGTATGTGAATATTCTTTACCATTGCTGATATTTCGATATTGTTTCGTTTGGGAGTATTCATTATAAATTCAGCTTCTTTTATTTTATCATAGTCCTTACCTCGTAAATCACCGCTCAATTAACTGTACGTTAATTCACATTGTTGCACATATTGCGACAAATTTTCGAAAATTATTCTAACTTATTCCAAGTTTGCACACTTAAAAACAAAACCATACACGGAAGAAAGTTCGCAGAAAATAGCATTATAAAATTCATATATTATTGAAGGATGAAAAAATAAGTTAACATCGGAGAGCTTTCAGTTCCAAAACTTCCTTGTGATAAAATGTTTATCTTAACGTTTTCAATAGGTCTCTCAAAATGTGGAAATTCTTAAAATCTTGTAATTATTAAATATTCTTGCAGAAAATTGGAATATTTATTCATTAAACTAAAATTCATAACGAAATATAAGTAATGTCCCAAATGACCGTATAAGACTATTTCAAAAACGTGAATGGAGTACAAATAGCTAAGCTAATTCAGTATAACAAAGCATTGAATGCCAATACACATGCCGATTCAATTTAATGACCAACAAATATCAAAGCAATGAATTATACTGTAATCCAAGCTGTCCAACACAATATTCTAAGAATCTGGCTCTTTACCTTAAGGTGCAAACTAGCTCGTTAGGAAAAGTATGATACGAGTCCCTACGTTCAGCTTCACGACATATTGGGCAACCCAAGTCACTTTCCTGTCATAACTATAAATTCATACCCTCGCCAGTCAACTTGAAAACGTTAGAAGGAATGAGAGAAGCCTCTGATATCCTTTTTGTTTATAAATTACTCATTGGCATTGTAAATTACCCAGATATATTGGAAAAACACTCAATGAATGTTCTTACCTTTTATACAAGACGATCCATCTTTCGTCATGTACAACAACATAAATCCGCTTTTGCATACCATTCAAGTATTAATAGAATGATTATTAACGATAACAACACTTATCTTACCCTAGATCTATTTAGCTAATTCCTTCACACAATAAAACCGCTAGTATATCGAACCTCTCTGTAGAAAAATCTTTTTTCTATACTTATACACACCTCATCTGTTTGTATATTAGTATATCTTTATTTCCTTTTTTTACTTTTATTTTTCTTCATCGCCATGAATTTTATGACTCACTGTAATAATTTTCTTGTAGTATTTCAGATGTGTTAATCCCATACATATGAATCAAATAAACTCGACATTAATAAATCTACGTTATTGAGCAATAATGCAAGCCGCCTACCAAACCATCTAGTTAATCTATCTAGTTAACCAATATTCAAAGTTACATTTGCGGAATAATTAAAACACTATATTAAGAATAACAATTTGGAGAACAATTTAAACAGCAAATTCAATCCAACAGCCAAAATGAATTGAAATAACAAATTGCGTAGCACTTCAATGCATCTAGCCAAATTACCAAGCACTACATGTCCAGCAACAAATCCAAGCCATGTGTACAATCAAACCCTCCCATAACATGTAACCCTGTAAGATAGGAAGGAGAAGCATGAAGGAAGTTTGCAGGAATTTCTAGGGAGAGATCGCCGGTGGAATCATTAACGCGAGGAAGATCATACGGATATTTCCAACATCGAATCCGTAGTCAGTTTTCGTATTCCTGACCGTCGAAGTATCTCTTCAGTTCCTTGGTTTTCCGTCTCGAACGAAGGACAAGCGCATTCAAGCAAAATCCGCGAAGCCGCGTATCTTCGTTCACGTTCGCGTTCGCCAGGAGATCGTGGAAATGCTGACCGCATTACGCCGCTAATACTATCCATTGTCGTTAGAAAAATCGGAAACGCGCGTTACATGCTTCCTTTGCGCTCCAGTAAGCGACTATTGTGGCAAGGAGATGCGGAGGAATTTGAATCAGACCGCGGAACGAGATACATCGACCAAGTGCAGAGTCAACCCTCTGCCCTGAACGTTTCCATCATCGCGGAAGAATAACGATTCGAATATTCTCCGCTGGAAGGTCGGCGAAAAGTCTTATAGCGGTGAACGAGGAATCCTGTACAAGTAAATGCGTGAAATTATTCTTTACGACATTCTACGCATCGTCATTTGGAATTTAACGCTGAACCTACCACAGGTTAAATGACCCACGGATGAGAAAAGGAAAGAAGAACTCGGAAGAATATAGAAAAATTAATTTAATCTATAGTAAACGCAATATCATGCAATCATGTGACAAAAGCAATGAGAGATTGGACGGGGAATTACAATTTAAACGTTTGGAAGTGGTTTTGTATTTGAACTTCGGCAGGTTTAAAATACTGGTTAATGTTAATTCTTACAGAAGTATATTAACTCCTTACACCATGATTTATTAACGAGAAACTGAGCATACTGATATTACTGAATTTTAATTGGCAACTTACATTCTCATTTTATTCATAATAAAACATTGCCAATTCTTTGGATTTATTCACATTACGCGCAGGTTAAAACAAACTTCACGTTACATCAGTCCAATGCAAGTGCAAATGATATTTATGTGATCTAGAATGAGAAATTCACAAGTTGGTCTCTTTATCGTAGAATAAGCGATTAACGTCATAAGCTGCCTTGTATATCGTTTGCATACTTCCGTGAGTCGTACTTTCGCATCCCTGGATTGAATCTGTATTTGGACTGTTTTACTGTCGAAGCAGAGACAGCTTCTTGATGGAAGCTTGTAAAAATTCGAACACCTGTAGTTTCGCGGAAAAAATGTCCTTCTTCACATTACGTTCAAATTACGGTGTATAAAATCACTAAAGTATCACCAAGAAAGTTAGTGGACAATTTTTCGCTTTCAAGTGATTTCAGACTAAATGGAGGGTACACCAGCGACATGCTACTAACTGAAAAATTTATATGGCAGAACGTACACAGGATCCAATTCCATTAACACGCACCAGTCACAATGAATAAAGACAATTAAAATGGCATCCGGTTTTTTTTAGTAATAACAAGCAGTGACGGAGATTAATAAAATCATCTATTCGGAAAGAAACTACATAGCAATACAAAACCGTATATTAAATTTCATGGGGTTTCTGCAAACGAAATACTTCAGTGGTCCTGTTTTCTCCAATTTGGAGCCCAGAAAATAATTACTTAGGAGAAACAGGAACCATAAGTTGTTTGCAATCTTTTAACCGAAGACCTGTCTCCGTCTTCCACAACAAAAATATTTGAGTGAAAATTCAATTGAAAGACGTACGAGTACGGCTTTAACCTTTAAATGAAGCCCACAAATACTGTTCTGCGATATATCCTCGCAAAGTTATAACTGCTCAAAGGGGAAGGTAGCGTAAATACACCTTTGAACTTGGTTGCATGCAATGCAAAATCATTGAACGGAGAAGCCAGTTGCCAGATTTTCAGTCATCTCTATAAAAATACATTCGAAGCAAATGCCGCGTTTACGACGTCGGAATATAATTATGTCTTCGCGGTAGAATGCATAGCGACCGCAAACGAAAGGGTAATTTTCCATTGTAGAACAGCGAGTCTAATAACTACGACGCGAACCGGCGACTAGGAATAGATCACGGTGGTCCATAAGAGCGGCGATTTTAATTATTTGGCACGATTACCTTTGCACGCATGCGAGCAGCATGGTTACCGTCACGCGTGCTTCCTCTACGAAATAGCGGCGTTAGCCATTAAAGAAGGCTCAATCCGTCGCCACCTTCCCGCGATTTTCAAACGAAGCGGCGCGTGTATTATTAGTTCCCTCCTCTGTGCGAGAAACTCGCGAATTGCCGCGCGATTTGAAGAAATATGAGTCACTGGAATACGTTCGGCTGCAGCAAATGAATACATTCGCGCCGGGCTTGACGGAACCATTAATTAGAGCCTTCTGCTGCAACGCTTATTTCCATGAATATACATGTCCACTTTGTTTCGTCGATTTTGAAAATTCGTCGTTTTTATTTTGCAGGATTTAGACGCAGTTTCTCGGGAATTAATATTATTATAATTATTATTAACTACGATAATTGGAGTAGCAATAATTTATCGTGTCTTTAAATAATTGGAAAAACCATTGCTAGAAATTGGTTCTGGAATTTCTAATTTCGAGGTTTATTCAGACGGAATGTTGTATTAATATTGTTCATGTATACTGTGTGCAGTTTTACGTAGGATTACGATAAAATATTGTAAACTAGATATTTCTAGCCTCTAAACTATCTATATTGGTTTCCTAATGTCATACTTAAATAAAAGTTTGGAAGATTACTCCGTTTTATAGGAAATTTAAGAGAAAAATTGGACGATCCGAAATTTTTATAATAATATTGTAATAATTACGTAACGAATATCTAAAGGAAGTAATGTTCTGATTAAAAGTACTTTAATTACACCTTTATTACAAAGGAAGTTGTAACAAAGGATGGGAGTATAAAAATAAGAAGTGAATTATTTATAACCTCCCATACATTTTCCAAACCATATCGATACCTATATGATGTAAAATTTAGAGATTCTACCACATCAAATGTATCATTTCCGTCTATCTCTTTATCTTCCACGACATTCTACTATCCCACTTACTTCTACCTAGTCATAAATAAAACAAAACTGATATATTTTCACCCATTGCTTATATCTACACGAATGAATAATACTTCCATTTAATACTAAACCTACTATGGAATAAATGTCTATTCTCGAACATTTATATAAAAATTTAACATTATCTCAATAACACGATATTTCTTCTAATAAACTACTGCGATCAATCTTCCAGTGTTTCCATTCAGTTTATTTTCCCAAAATTTTCATTCGCCAGTCACTGGACCATTCATGGTAAATCTATTGCAACCTTTCCATTCTACGCGATACCTACCTTCCTATTCAAATCCAAAGACCTCTCACATCACTCCATAAACAAAAAAAAAGAAAAAAAAAAAACAAAAAGCACTCTCTGCTTGAAATTACAAAGTTGTTTCCTCCCACTCCTTGTGCATACACGAACGATAAATCTCTGCACTTTAACGTGCAATTAAAGAAGTTTTCCGCGGCACAGGCAGATACAAATTCATATATTATTGAAGGATGAAAAAATAAGTTAACATCGGAGAGCTTTCAGTTCCTAAACTTCCTTGTGATAAAATGTTTATCTTAACGTTTTCAATAGGTCACGAACGATAAATCTCTGCACTTTAACGTGCAATTAAAGAAGTTTTCCGCGGCACAGGCAGATTTAAGATAGCTCCCCTTTAACACGGCCGAATGATGTCAATTCCCAAGTGCCATGTTATTCCGCAGGTAAACTTTCAATGAACGGTAACGTCGATTTCTTGACTGGAACAATTTAAGTCGGCGTCGAGCTTGCGCGAAAATTGGCTCTATTTACCCTCTGATACTTGTGATCCTCCTTTCCGCGACCTGTGCTTACCCGATACATATTCAAGGGGGAGGAGAAGCCGGATAAAGTCTCGTTGACGACAGATCTACCGGGTATAAGGGCATTTGCCTGCTGTTTTGAGAGCGTGCTTTTGAAACTTCCTCGCGATTAGACGCGCGGTGATCCTTGTAACTGGGCCGAACTTCCACGACGAGGACAGGAAACGTTAGGGGATGATATCGAAATATGCCTAAAGATGATCGTTCCACTGTAAGGAAAGATCGAGAAACGTGGACAATCGATGAATGTAGAACTGGGAAGTTGAAGTCGAATACAAAGTGGAAGGAAAGCAATTCTTTTTTCACAGTGAAACATGGAATTAATTTTCTTAATGCTGGTCTTACCATTGTATTATGGCGAATACTGGTTTTGAGACAACAAAGGTTAACAGAACAACAAGAACAGAATAACACAAGCTCAAAGCTCAAAAGACTGTTTTAACTAAGAGAAATAACTCCATGATAACGGAACGAAAGCACTCAAAGGTGCACTCCAATTTACGAATGACTTCTGAGGATTCTGTTTTGGTCGTCAAGGGCCAAGCTTTTATGCTTCTCCTAATCTACGCTTTACTTCCCCGTAGGAAGCACGCAACTTAATTTTGTTACCCAAAATAGCTTTTCCCTTGGCTTCTAGAAAATATTGATCGGTTTATAAGTTGCTTTTGTTGTTAATGGCCGATTCGTGATACCTTTCTGAATCGTTATCCTACACTACGCTGTACATGACTGATACAAAATTCGCCTTTATTCAACACTAAGTATAAGGAATATTTTCTTCTTATGGGGAAAAATTGAGAAGCGACGATAGTCGACGAATTTGTAATTCAGAAGTTCAACTGGAGTACCAAGTGCAATGAAAGAAATTCATTTCTTCTGGAAGATATTTTGAATTAATCATTTTAATATTGAAATTACCATGCTATACATGACTGATTTAAAATTCGTCGTTATTCAACATTAAGGATAAGGAGTAATGTCACGATTCGGAAAAAGGATCGTCCTTTTATGGGAAAAAATTGAGAATCATGGATAATCGACGAATTTAGGACTGAAAAATAGAAAAGGAATAGTAGGCGGAAGAGAAGAAATTTTGAGTTATTCTTCTTAATATTGAAATTATTGTGCTAAATGACATAAATGTTTCAAAATTCTTCATTATTCAACAATGCGGATAGAGAATATTTTCATGATTAGTATCGAACGATGCCCATCGAAGATAATTCCTTTGTAAGAAAAGGTTGAAAATATTAATTCGATTGTCTCTTAATTTATTTGTGTTATATGTATATATTATTTAAAATTTATATTAATATTTTATTAAAAATATTTACATTATATGTTAATTCATTTGTCTCTTAATTTTTAAACAATTTAGCAATTAATTAATATGCGTAGCTGTTTCTGACTTTTATTCTGAAGGCACCCTTTTAATTCGTAATTCAATTCCTTAACAGATAAAGACTAATGAATATAACTACACAATATTTGACTACTTCTTGCTAAAAGAATTTTTGTGAATCGTGCGTATTTTGTGTCAAATTTTTCAAAAAATCTACTTCTGTTCTATACAATAATATATTATTCTTCCCTCGCCACTCTTTTCCAAAAATTAATTTTAAGAAGTTCATGAAATACTATTTTTCCTTGAGAAAAGAAGTCAAATTATTTCCAGATTGAAGTTGGAATTTCTATACTTTACAAATGAAACAGCAATTCCTGTAACGATGCTTCATTGCAACATATCCTCGATCGATACACCTTTTAAAAGTAAATTTCTAAAATCAGAAAATGTTGACTTTAATTTATATTAAGAAATTTATATCGGTTCATTCGGGAAGATTTTTCGCCTTGACATTGCACGAGGAGTTAGTGAGAAGGAAATGGAATAGCGCGAAGTGTTGGATTAAGTGAAATACTGGAATTCGGTGCATGTTCACTTTAAGCAGAGTGTTTGCCAGGTCATGTTTCATTAATGGGATTTAGAGGTTTTTGGAGGAAACTTCACGGCGATGAACCTGACGCGAAAAGTCAGCGTGTATTTTGCATTGTAAATTCGACGCTGAAGATACGCCTGCATATCGTTTATTATTCATGGAATTCCCTATTCTTGGCTTCTTAAGAAAATAAATTTTACTAATAACACCTATTCTTCAATCGACCTATTTCCCCTCATTTATGTCGTAAATTTCCTTTATTCCATTCACGATTTCTTCCCTTAAATAATTTATTCATTTACCTTATCTTATTAATTTATCTTAATTAAATATATTTTATTAAAATTTATTTTCTTAAATTATTGAGCATTTAAGACACTGCTATCTGTTAAAGAAAAACTGAACTATTTATAATTGATATTTATTAGCATCCATGTTTGTAATATTAACAATTTAATCTCGTATTCAAATTTTATTCGAATAAATTGAAAGTTTTGAAACGTTTATTAATCTAATGCGGAGAAATGGAAACAAAAATGTGAGAGTTAAGATGAAATATAGAAGCAAATTTTTAACAACTCTTTATACCGGAACACGAGTTACAGGTTTTTCCAATGTTATAATATTCGTTCGGTCATAAAGTCATTTAGAATATTAGAGATACGAAGAATTACGTGCGAAACGAGGGAGAAATGGATCGGTATAACGTGTACAAAATTAATGAAGGGGAATGGAAGCATGTTGAACTATAGGGCATATTAACCTTTCCGGTACTACTGCCGCCATATGGCGGCATCCACGGAACGCTCCGTGTGTACTACTACTAGCTCCGATTGGCGGCGGCCATGAAACGTTCTCTGTGTACTGTCGCCGCACAGCCTAAAATCGGCAGTAATGGCTGGTTATGTGGATATGATTACTCTCTATAGAACGGATTACTTTACTGCAATCTGTTTAAAATTCCGGCTTCTTTAATTATTCCATTATATATGTTAATCCGTGAAATGACGTTTCCGGTATTCCGTTCATCCCTTTGTTTAGGACAGACTGTAAATCTAAATGTGAACTACCACACCATGATATACCATTATTTCTTTCATTTATTATATTATACAATTAGTTTTGTTATTTGTTATGTTATACAATTAGTTTTATTGTTCATTTTAATTCTGTGATACTGCAACAAATTATTTATATCAATGACATTTACTTTAATTAATATACTGTGAAAAAATAAATTTAATTATAAAACGCTAAGAGTCAAGCCTGTTTTGCTTGCTTTTCCGTCCGATCCGTTAGATAAGATTTTGTCAAAATCGGCTTTCGGCCGAGGATTGGATTAGGCTGTCATGCTTTCGCAGCTGACGCTGCCGTACAGTGAATCCACCCCTACGGAAAACGTCCTCGTACCACGATTGCTCCAAAAGGGTTAAAGGTATATTTTCGTAATTTCTTTAATCAAACAGATGAAGAAAAGCTACTGATATTCTACTTTCACTTAAAGTTCTACATCCTTTCTCTAGAAATATAGTGATCAGTATGGAGTATGTATGCTTTGACCATTGTAGGTTTAATTCATAGAGGTTAATTAATCTGCGACAAATATGATAATGAGATAGTTATTTGGGAAATTAAAATTGGATATCTGGTCATTTGCAGATCTTGTAATAAGAAATTACAATGAGTATCTAAGAAATAAGAAAGGAAGAAGAATGTATAATTAGAGTAAATTAGTATGAAGGAATCACCCTAAATTATTGCTTGTGTTATCTGAAATACGAATATGCATGATATTTTTAAATCATAAAATATTGTATTTCATACTTCAATTTTGTATAACTGACGATGAAATTTAGAAAGAAAGTTGAAAGGAAAATTTAATTTTTAAATAAAAATAATGTAAGTGTGTGCTCCAATCTAATTGTACCATTGAATATTTAGTTATTTATTCTACTGATTAAAATTATTCTCAAACATGATGTATAGAATTAATAAAAGGTTTTAGTGAAAAATATTCATACTAATAAGACATAGAACGCAGGTATAAAGTTTATATGTGATAATTAAGTATGGGAACAATTTTTCCAGGGTAACTACGAATTTTCTCTAAAGGCTTTTAATTAACTACTCCAATAAGTACCAGAGCCAAGATTAATTACCAGAGGATATAATTAGGTTATATTAAAAAGAGAGACTCGAAACAAGACGTTATTAGCATGTAGGTCGAATATTAAAAATTCACCTACCCTTTCTAAAACAAGTTTCATTTTTCATTAAATTTAGAATACTTTCAACAGAATCACGATTAAGTATACAAACTAATACTACGCGAAGGCATAATTGCTATTGCAGATACTGTATCAGAACTTCATTTTGAAAATTTATGTTTCATACTGTTTCATATTATTCTTATTTCTCCAGTTTCTTATTTAATAAGGAATATTTAAAGGAATTGTTTGCTAATTAAAATTATATAATTCATATCCTATCCAGAGAAATTTTATTTTCATCTGTTATTATTAAACGTATTATTAATTAATTCAATGGGAACATATTACATTTGGATAGTCCCTTTATTTACTACTAATACCAGAGGAAAAAATATTCAGGTACTGATTTTATTAAACATTTTTATTACATTCAACTTAGATTAATTTTGCCACTATTATGACTCCAGTCCCTGCTTCACATCTTTATAAATATTCATCAACGACTGCAGGAATAATATTCAATCGGCTGCCAACAGTGTACTAATGTACTGATTTATTTATAAGTACTCAACAGCGAAAATAGACTATAATAAACCACAATAATCAGGGAATCAACGTATTGCAGGTAAGCTTGGTATAATACCACTCTTTTATTCCTACAAAGCATCACGTGCTGTGAAAGAGTTAGATATCAAGTCTGATGGAAGCATTATATACTGGACATTATTCATGATAAAAAATGTTGCTTTCAATATAAATAAAGAGAGGGGGAGAATATTATGAGCCATTCCTTCGCAGGAAAACATATTTTAAAATTAATATATCACGTACTAATTTCATGTCTTTACATTTAACTTAGAAATTCAAAATGTTTTTGCATTATCAAGTGGGTAGAGAATTATTAATTCAAAGCAATTTCATATAATTTAACGAGTTCATAATTTTACTTTTTAAGAAATCTTCATCTTTGCACCCAATAAGCAGATTCTATTTTTACTTACTTTTATTCTTGTCTCTTACAGTACAAGACTATAATGAGGTATTAGAATATTTGAATATGAATTATATTACATTAAAATGTTAGAATATTCTCAATCAACCAATAAGGGATATCAAATTTAGAAAATTAAGGGAAATTGATTTTTCTGGAAATTTTTCGTGATATCTTCATACCTATTGAATCACAAAAAGCGTTTAGTCCATCAAGATATTCCTCACAGAAAGTACTAAAAATACGAAACTGAAAAATCAAGCAATGGATATCTACATTAAAATTATAACATTCACGGTTTTATGAAGACGTCACAGATGTGCCAGCTATTTTTGAAAGTATCGTATTTTTGAACCCAATAGATCCTTAATGAAGATGCACGTTACTAAATAATATTAAAATAAAAAATTATCGAAACACGAAGTTATCTATATCTCAAAACCAAGCTTAACATACATTTATATAATTTCCTTCATTTTAATTTTATATCCTAAATTCGTATCAAATAAAATAAAACCTAACGTTAGAGCTACCAAGCCTTTTATAATAACGAATTCCTGATTTCCGTTTTCATAATTATTTAAAACGCACTCCTGGAACATAATTACTATTGATATTCATTATTAAAGTAAAAGCAGGATTATTTATACCTACCCATTTTCATTAAATTACTTGATATAATATGTATACTTTATTCAGACATACGTTGCAGTTCGAAAGCTCTTATATGAAACAGCAAACACTCGTATAAATTTCCGCATATCAGTTTTACGTCTCGAATCCGCTGATGACGCGCACGTATCCGAGAATATCTAACAAACATTAGTAAACGCGAAACACAGTTTCATCGATAGAAAGGTCCCGACCATTTCTATCAATTTATTAGCATTGCAAACAATTTCTAGACACGAGGCACACATATGCAATGGTTAACTGCCGAATAACTGTAAAACTTTAACACCGTTTGTTGTGTTATAGACTGAGGACACTAAGCGAATACGTATGTGACATATGTGATCAACGAATTTCGATATAAGGAACGTTGAAACATGCAAACTGTGCTGTTGTTTCGTCGCGTACCGCTCGATAACGTCTATCGGAAGTCAAGACGACATCCTCCCCGATTGTGAACAGCCACAGCCCGGAATGAAGCCATTCGTTAAGACGGGTACAAAATTTGATCGTCATACAGGTTTCATACGCCATCCCGATTCCCGAATCAGTCGAAGTTTCTCGGTGTCTGCGTCATGATGGCGACGTAGTATGTAGCACAAACCTTGTACATTGCGTACTAATTAATTGGCTGAATGGAGGGGTTGTGGATATTGTGAAACCACAGAAGATATAATCGAGGCTAGAAGAGGAGGCTAAAGGGAAGTTGCACTCATGAAAAGAGAAAGATGTGTGCGCCCTCTGTCTCCCTGCCCTTTCAGCCTTTTCTCCGCTATTATTCGTCTGATTATCAGGTTTGAGGACTATGGATTCCTATTATCAAGAATCGAATGCAAGAATGAAGAGTGCACTTGCTTAGCAGTAGAAGAATGGGAAGGGTTGAGCTTGAAAAAAGTGATGATGTTAGTGATTGCTTTGAACGCTTGTAGTGAACTGGTTATTAAGGATGAGTACTGAGCGCTATTATTCGTCTGATTATAAGGTTTGAGGACTATGGATTCCTATTACCAAGAATCAAATGCAAGAATGAAGAGTGCACTTGCTTAGCAGTAGAAGAATGGGAAGGGTTGAGCTTGAAAGAAGTGATGATGTTAGTGATTGCTTTGAACGCTTGTAGTGAACTGGTTATTAAGGATGAGTACTGTAAGCATTACGAAATAAAATTAAGAATATTTTGTTAATAAACAGGGTCACCTAATTGAGCGAATCAACCTCGCTGTGTTAGCAAACCACACGGGTGTATAAGATTTGTGGCAAATTTTTAAATATACCACCCATATTCTGCTTGAAAAATACGAGTAGAATTATGATACCTGACGAAATAATTACTATCTTACTTTGGCATTAATTTAATCACGAAGAGGATTGAAATCTGCCAGTCAGTTAATACCACACATATTATCAATCATCATATTAACCACTACTATTATTGGCGATATATAATTTATGACGATTATAATTGTTAGTAATATATTCATTGAGATATTGTGCTCCTTTTTTTAACTATATGTCTACATTTTCTTCATATAAATGCACTAATCTCCCTATCTACCTCTAAAGAAGCTATTTTAAAGCAATTTCCTTGACCTCCGCTTTAAGTGAAATGTCATCAACAGGTTGAAGAAACTTTGTATCATGTGTCTTCCATTTCTGACACAATTTTAATATAAAATTCTATCCTTCCTTTTACCATTTCTCATTTCCTATTACCCGTCGCAGCAGGAGCTCGAATCTGACCCAACAATGAACTTTGCAGTACAAAATCAGGAAATACACGCTAATACGCGTATTAATATTCTAGAAAAGAAAAGGGAAGTGTATACTGCAGGGATCGGTGTTTCTTCGGAATGAGCTATTGAATTTTTGCCCACTCTTTCCGCTTCCGCCGCCCGCAAGCTTTATCTGGATTAGATGGCGCATCTCGAAGGAAACAGAGATCATCGATTATTCATGGATGTAATTCTTATGTTTCACCACCACAATAGATCGCTGCAGAACGTAGTACAGCAAACCAGAGCAGTGAATAGCGGCAAACGTCACCGCATAGAACATTACATCTCACCACTGCTGAGGATAGCACCACTCCGGGTAGCACTGTCACCACAGCACAGCACTTCCGTGCCCTGCACAGCACTGGATACAACCGCAATCAAGGCAGAACAGAGCAGAGTACAAATGATCGCAGTTGGGTGCAGTAGGGCACGGCAGGGCACAGCGGAGCCCAGTAGTGCGCCGAGCACCAATGGATAGCTGCGAATAGCACAGATTCCCTAACAAGCGTAAACTGAATTAACCACAGCAGGGCACAGCAGAATGCAGGAAGGTGCGGCAGAGCAAAGTAAAATGGCGCCTGCCACCAAATAGCAGCTAATTGAACCATTTGGTATCTTAACCTTGCCGGACCAAACCTAATCTCCCGTTACTTAACCTCACATACTCTGCCATACCTAACCAAACCACAACAGTGCACAGCAGAGCGCAGGATACCTGCGAACAGCAACGAGTATCACGGACACCAATTCCAACACAACCTATCCGAACTAAAGCTAACCTAACCCATTTTAACTATCCTAACTACATCAGAGCGTAGCAAAGTGTGGCACACATAAGCAGAGCTCAAAAAAGCGCCGAGTACCACCGGAAGCGGCAAACAGCACAGACACCTACTCGAACCTAAACCAACACAACCTAATCTAAGCAAACCTAACATATCATGACGAAATGTAAGCTACCCTAGCCTCCCTAACCCGACAACTGCAGAGTGCTTCAGAGCGAAGCAAACGCCTGCAGAGCTCCGCAAATTGCTGAATACAACCGAAAAGCATGGAATAGCACATGTTCCAAATCTTACCCAACCTAACCTAGGCTAACATATCCTACCATTACGTACCCAACATAGCAACAGCAGAGTACAGCAAAGTGCCGGATGCGCTGCAGGGCGCATCAGGGCTCAGCAGATCGCCTCAGGGCAAATCAGAGCACAGCAGAGCCGTGCTGATAACCGAATTTCACCGAATGGCAGAGATAAGCAGTACATAGGTATAGGAACAAAGCAAATAGCACCGCCGACACAGCAACGAACAGCAGGGAGCCACAAAGCGTATCAGAATGCAGCAGACAACTGAAAAGGGACGAATGGAGCTTTGTAACACTCTCTAGGCACTGCACATTACCAGAGAGCAACGCCGCGTGAGGAGAAGAGAGCGGAGCGCAGCGAAGCACAGCCGAGCGCACTTGAGCACAGCAGATTACTGTTGATCGACGAATACCACAGTATAGCACAGATTATCACAATACTGGGAGAGCAACAGATCTGTTGAACGACGAATAGAGGAGACTAGTGCGAATTAGCATAGCTCAAGGACTGCTATGCTCCAAACACCTACCCCGCCGCAGCTGAGGATAGCAGAGCGTAGCAGAGCGCAGCAGAGCGCAGCAGACCACCGCAGAGGGTAGCAGAGCGTAACTGAGCTCAGAAGAACGCAGCAGAGGACAGCGGATAAACGAAATGATCCGATTGGGGCAGTTTAGCTCTTATTGTCGGTACCGCATCAAGTAGCATGGCCGCCATAACAATGAACTTGGGCGCGCCACAGAGCGTAGCAGAGTTCTACCGATAGCCAAATAAGACGGAATAGTACAACATAACATTATATAGGGAAAGCATTGCACTAATTTGCAAGACCGACACTGCAGACTGCAGCAGAGCGCCGCAGAGGGCAGCACGGATGAGCAGAGAGCAACTAGGCGCCAAATGCAGTCGAACAGCAGCGAATAACGCTGATTCCTAGCCTAACCTAGCACAATCTAACACATCCTAACATACCCTACCTTACCCTATGTGAATCACTTCAGGGCACAGCAGAGACCAGGAAAGCGCATTTGAGCACAGCAAAGTACGATATAGCGCCGAATAATATTGATTCCTACACACTTTCGCTACTTCGACCAGCTCCGATACAAATAGCGACGATACAGATGCAGAGCGCAGTAGAGCCGAGTAAGGTTAACGATACCACCAAAAATCATCGAACATCACAGATTTCTAACCTTACATAACCTAACCACACCCAGGGCATCCTAACCTAACCAAATTTTACAACTCCTTCCCCAACTATCCTAAACAAAGCGGAGCAAAACAAATCGCAGAAGGGCATAGTTTACGGCCGGATACTACCGATGAACACAAATTAGCAGAGCTTTGGACAAGACTGTTCCGTATATAAGCTCCACCGCGTCAAACGACGGGAGAGCACACCCATCTGCTACGCAACTGGATGTAGCAGAGTTCAATAAATCACAGTAAAGAGCATAACACAACGGAATGTCACTTAATAATGCTGGTTCCTGGGCTTTCCTATCCTAATCAAATCTAAGCATAGCGAAGCAAAGCGGAGCGCAATAGAGCTCGGTAATACGCCGACTGCCACCGAAAAGCAGAAGTTAACACAGACTCCCAACATAACCCAATCCAGCATAATCTAACCTATCCCAAAAGGACCAGAGCAACGCCGAGAGTAGAAGAGCGCATAAGGGAGCAGCAGAACACAGTGAAGCGCCGAATTCCCCCCAATAGCATCAAATAGCGCAGATTCCTTACGTAAGCCAACATGACACTGCCAAACGTATCCTACCCTGCCGCATATAGCCTAACGGCAGCAGTGCAGGGCAGAGCGCTAGAAAGCGCAGCAGGCCTCAGTAAAGCTCCAAAACCATCGAATTGTAGCGAAAAATGCATATTCGAAATCTAACCCAACATAACCAATCCAAGGCAGATATACTCTACTCTAATAAACAATACTTCCCCTAACCTAACTACAGCAGCCGATAGCAAAACGCAAAAGAGCACAGCAGGTAGCAGGAGAGTGCAGTTGTACGCCAAATACCACAGAGTCATTGCGAAAGCACAGATACCTGACCCAAGCTAACCTAACCATACCTATCCACAGTAGAGCATGGCACAGTGCAGAAGAGGATAGCAGACCATAGCACAGCATAGTAAAGCACCGAAAAAAGCTGGTGGCAGCGAATTGCACAGATTCCTGTCTTAACATTATTCACGATTGCATATAATAGCAATACCACAGTATAACCTATCCGTGAGGAGCGTAACGCAACAGAAACCAGCAGTGCATAGCAAAACGACGAACACCGCCGTATAGCAGCAAATAACGCAGGCTGCTGTCTTATCCTAACCTTACCTAACCTTGTAATTACTACCTTCCCTAACATAACCTGAGCGGGGCATTGCAGTGTACATGACAGTGCAGCTAGGCGCAGCAGACTACACTCAGAAGTCAAATACGAACGAATAGCATCATTGCCATTGGATTAGTCTATTCGCTGGTTATGAAATACAATAGAAATTGCAGAATAATCAATGGATAGATGAATTATGGCTACAGATATTAACTATTCCGTACTGAGATTATTCACCCAAGCAGTACTATAACTATTCGAATAATCTAGCCGCAGATCATTCATGTTCTACAGCAATTCTTGGATGATCAGAGGAAATAACAATTATCGCTTGAGATACGTACAATTGAGAATGCTGTGCTGGTAGTGCCCAACTACGTACTACTACAGCCTTTGTATTAATCTATTAACCGATCATATATATTCCATATCACTTCTAGAATTATCAAAGGATTGAGCAATTATCGCCAGAGTAATTGAGTTTTGAAGGTACAGTGCCCATTATAGCTATCTACGCACTTCGATAACCATTTGATTAATCTACACATTGATATCCTTTGTTCCATAACAATACCAGAATGATTAATGTATAGATCATTCATTGCTAGTGATATTGAATAAGGACAATACGGTGCAGTGTATATCCACTAACACAGTATTATTGGGAATGATTTAAATGTCGCACTGATCGTACAAATTCCATAACAATACAAGATTTATCAATGGATTGATCAATTATTACAAGAGACGTTTTCAATTGAGTATGCTGTACCAAGTACGGCTATCTACAGACTATTGGTTTACTCCACTCATTTTTAGCCTTCCTTGTATATTAATCCCAGAATGATCAATGCATAGATCATTTATCGCTTATGACATTAAAAAACGACCATTCAGTTCAGAGTGTGTCCTCCTAAACAGAACTATAGCCATTGGATTAATCTATTCACTGGTCATAAGTTCTCTAACAATGCCAGAATGTTCAATCGATAGACGAATAGTGAATACATATATTAACAATTTACAATTCGGTACTGACTTCTTATAACCTTTGGGATTGGTCTAAACAATTGACTGGCTGCAAAAATTTTACAGCAATATTAGAAACATACGGGGATAAATTAATTTCGGCTACAGACATTAACAATTGACGAGGCAGTACTTAATATAGCCGTATACACTGCACAGAAGCCATTGGATTAGTCCATTCTCTCATCATATATATGTTGTAGCAATTCCAGAATGACCATTATGGGTCATGGGATTGATCCATTATGGCTCGAGATATTAACATTTGGCAATGCAGTACTGAATACAGCAATCTACACAGTAGTCGAGCAACTGAATTAGTCCATACGCTGATCATCTAAATTCTGTAACAGCTCTTCAATGATAAATACATAAATGATGTGTCGCTAGAGACATTAACAAATGATAATGCTGGTACTGAGTATAACTGCCTGCACTCAACTGTTGCCATTGAAATAATCTATTCACTGATCTTCTAAATTCTGTAGCAATTTCAGTATGATTAATTGATACATCAAATATCGCCAGGGATATTGACATTTCACAACACAGTACTGAGAATATCCACCCACGCAGATATTTTGCAATTTATATTAATCTGTTAACTGATCACTAAATTCTAGAATAAGAGAATGATCAGCGGATGGATCAATTACCTGCCGAAACATTAACATTTGACACTACGTTACTGTATATAGCCATCGACTCTGTAATATAGCAGGTACATGAATCTACTCACCGATCATCTAAATTCTGTGGCAAATACAGTATATACAATGGATAGATCAACTATCGCTGCAGATATCATGAACGGGCCTTGCAGTAGTGAGTATGTCCATCTACACGTTACGACAGCCATCTATACACTAATACAGCAGTACGTTTATTCTATTCACTCATCACTACATTCTATAGCATTTCGATAATGATCAATAGATAGATCATTTGATGCGATGGAGTTTAGAATTTGAACATACAGTACTATGTATAGCCATATGCACTGCCCTATAGCCACTGTATCAATCTGTATAATGACCATAGTAATTCCGTTGGAATTATGGAATGGTCAATGGATAGATCAATTATAGCTAGGGATATTGAGATACGTCAATGCAGTACTGAGTTCAGCCACCTTCACAGTTGCATAGCCATTGAATTATTCCACACACTGATCATATAAACACTGTAACTGTTCTAGAATGATCAATGCATACACATATTATCGCTGGAGATTATATGGCCCATCCACTGATCAGTCTAGAATTGCTACAGAGCTTAAATCATCACTGAGCAGCTACAGTTAAATCAACACTGAACGTCTACAGTGCTCTGTTGGTGGATGCATTAAGTAGCGTACTGTCAATTTTAAATATCTGTTGCCACAATTGATCTATACATTGATTATTATAGAATGGCCGTGGAATTTAAGTCGTCGGTAAACAAATTAATTCAATGGATGTAGTACTCTTTAGATTGCTATCCTCGGTACTGTATTGTCAATTGTCATTGTCCTTAAAGATAATTGATATATTTAGTGAAAGTTCTAGAATATCAGGATAAGTTAGATAATCTTAGAAATGGTTGATACAATGGCTGTAGCGTTGCGTTGATGGCTACAACCAATAATGTATTGTCAGTTATTAATATTTCCAAATATAAATGATTTAAACCTTGATCATTCTAGAATTGCTATAGAATTTAAGTCTTCCGTGAACAGATTATTCTAACACCTACAGTGTTCTGTTGGTGGAAGTACTAAGAACCGTACTGTCAGTTTTAAATATCTCAGTAAATTACTAACCTATACATTGATTATTATAGAATTCTGTGAAATTTAAAGCGTCATAAACAGTTTAATCCAACGGCTATTGTGCCTTGCTAGTATATGTACCAAGTGATGTACAGGCAATTATAAGTATCTCTCGCCATAACTGTTCCCACATTATTATAGAATTGATGTGGACCTGATATCATCAGTGAACAAATTGAACCAACGGCTGCAGCACTGTGATAATGGCTGTACTTGGTACTGCATTGCCAATTGTTAACGTCTCCAACTCTAACTTGTTTATACATTGATCATTCTATAGCTGCTATACAATAAAAGTCATCAGTGAACAGAATAATGCAACGGTTACAGTCTTCCATTAGTGAATATGCTAAAAACCGCACTGTGTAATTGTAAAATCTCTTGCTATAACTAGTACATACATTGATTATTATAGACTTGCTGTGGAAGTTAAATGATCAGTGGATATACTAATTCAACGGCTAGGGTATTTAGATAAAGGCTATACTCAGCACTGTATTGTCAATTGTTAATAACTAGAACAATAACTGATTTACTCTTTCATCATTCTAGAATTGCTACAGAATTTAAGTCAACAGTGAACGGATTAATCCAACGCCTGCTGTGCTCTGTTGGTGGATGTACTAAGACCAGTTCTATCAATTGTTAATGTCGCCTGCCATAACTAGCCTATACATTATCTATTCTAACATTGCTGTGGAACTTAAATTATCAGTGAACAAGTTAATGCAGCAGCTACAGTACTCTGATGATGGCTGTACTGAGTTGGGTTTTTTCAACTCTCAATATCCCGAGCGATAATTAATCCGTCTCTTGTCATTCTAGAATTGTTATATTATTTAAATCATGATAAGAAGAGATTAATGCAATAGCTAGAGTGTTCTGTTTGTGGATGTACTAAGTCCCATACTGGCAATTGTAAATTTCTCTAGACATGGCTGATGTATACTTTGAGCAGTCTACCATTGCTGAGGAACTTTAGTCAACGGTCGATGAATTAATCCAGCGGCTACAATACTGTTACGATTGCGTTACTCTGTACTGTGTTGTCAGATGTTTACATCTCGGAAGATAATGGATCTCTCCTTTGTCATACTAGAATTGTTATAGGAATTCAATCACCACTGAAGGAACTACCACAACGTCTATAGCACTCTGCTGGTGGATGTGCAAAGTAACGTACTGCCAATTGTAAATATCTCCAACCGTAAGTGCTCCATACGTTGATTATTCTAGGCCTGCTGTGAAACTTAAATCACAAGTGAAAAATTAACCCAACGGCAACTGTACTGTGATGATGACTGTACTCAGTACTGTTTCGGAACATGTCCATGCCTACTGCGACAATTACTGTATCCATTGATGATTCAACAACTTCTCAACATCATAAGTGGTCAGCGAACAGATTAATTCAATGGCTACAGTATTGTGTAGGTAGCGACAATCAGTACTGTATTGTCAACTGTCAATGTCACTACCGATATCGGATGTATCCATTGGTCACCCTGGAATTCCTACGGAGATTAAATCTTCAGTGGACAGAATATTCAAACGGCTACATTTGAATGTTTGTGAATGTACTAGGTACCGTGATGTCAATTGCCAATATCTCTTGACGTGACTGACCTAGACATTCATTATTCTAGAATCGCTTTGGAATTTAGATCATCAGTGCACAAATTAATACGACGCTACAGGACAATGGATGTGCCTTTTGTCATTGAATACAGTGCAGATTGTAGACACCAACAGAGCACTGTACCAGATTGATTACGCTGTTCACTGATGATTTAAATCATCTAGCATTACTAGTATTACAAAAGACAGATCCAGAAACGCTAGGGATATTTAAAATCGACGATACAGTACTGAGTGGAACCGTCTTCACAGCACTGTAGCCGTTGGATTAATCTGTTCACTTGGAATTTGAATTCTGTAGCAATTCTGGAATGATTCAAGTATAATACAGTTATAGCTGGAGATATCAACAATTGACAGTATAGTACTGCGCATAGAAACAAACAGAGCGTAGTTGCCGATATATTAACGTGTCCACTAATGACAAAAGTTCTATAGCAATTCGAGATTGTCAAAAGACATATCAATTATCGCTCTATATATTAACAAATGGAAACACAGTTTGAATACAGATATCTTCACTGTACTGTTGCCGTTGTATTAAATTCTTCAGTCATGACTCTATTTACACAGCAATTCTAGAATGATCCATGTATGGATCAGTAGTGGCTAGAGATGTTCACATTTGGTAGAACGGCGCAGAGTGTAGCTATCAACACAATAATATCATCATTGTATTAATCTGGACGCTGATCATCTAATTTCTTTTGCATTTGTGGATTGATCAATGAATTAAGCAAATGTCGTTTAAGACATTGACATATGACAAAACAGTGCTCAGTATAGCCTTGAACAGAGCACTGTTGCCGTTGAATTAACCTGTTCACTGATGAGTTATATTGTATAGAAATTCTAGAATGACATAAGGCATACCCATTATCGCTAGAGACATTGACAATTTACAAAACAGTCCTGAGTAGAGCCATCATCAAGGTACTGTAACCGTTGTATTAATTTGTTGACTGATGATTTAAATTCGACAGCAATTCTGGCATAGTCAAAGTATGAATCAGTTATGGCTGGAGATATTTAAATTAACAGAACGGTACATAGTACATCAACCAACAGGGCAATGAAGCCGTTGGATTAATCTGTTCGCTGATGATTTAAACTCTATAACAGCTATAGAGTGATCAATGGATAGATCAAATGTTGTTAGCAGTATTGACAAATGCCAGCACAATACTGTGTCTAGCCTTCCACGTGATACAATAGCCATTGAAATATTCCGCTCGTCGGTCATCTAAGTGAATCAGCAATTGTAGCATGATTCATGGATAGAGCATTTATAGTTGGAGAAATTGGAATGTGATAAAACAGTACTGAGTACAGCCATCATCGGAGCACTATATACGTTGGGCTAATTTATTTGCGGGTAACATCAACTCCACAGCAGTTCTAGAGTTATCAATGTATGGTATAGTTACGGCTATAAATATTTATAAATGACAGTGCTGTACTTGGTACATCCACCAACACAGCACTGCAGCCGTTGGCCTAATGTGTTCACTAACGACATAAATTCTATAGCCATTATGGAATAATCAATGGACAGCGCAACTGTCGCTGGAGACATAGGCATAAATCTATACTCTACTGAGTAATGCAATTAACAGAGTTCTGTGGCCATTGGATCAATATGTTCAATGATCATTTAAATTCTATAGCAGTTCTAGAATGACAAAAGCCAGATCCTTTATCGCTTGAGGTATTAACAATTGTCAAAACAGTACTGAGTGCAGCCATCATCACAGTACTGTAGCCGCTGGATTAATTTGTTCACTGATAATTGAAATTCCACAGCATTTCTGGAGTAACCGATGTACAGTCTGGTCTTGGCTAGTGATATCTATAATTGACATTACGCTACTTAATACATCCATTAACAGAGCACTGAAGCCGTTGGATTAATCTGTTCAGCAATGACATTACTTCTCCAGCAACTATCGCATAATCAGTGTGTATTACGGTTATGGCAAGAGTCAATTACACTTGAGAGTACTGTACTGAGTACATTCACCTACAGAGCACTGTATGCGTTTTATGAATCTTTTCACTGATGATTTAGCTTCTAGAGCCATTCTAGAATGAAAAGAGGCAGATCCATTATCGCTCAAGATGTTAACAATTTACAAAAGAATACTGACCATCATCTACGTACTGTAGTCGTTGTATTCATTTGTTCACTGATGGTTTAAATTGCACAGCAATTCTAGAATAATTAATGTATACATCAGTTGTGACAAGATATATTTAGAATTGGCAGTACGATACATAATACAACCTCCAACAGAGCACTGTAGTCGTTGGATGAATCGTTCCATTGATGATCTGAATTCTATAGCAACTCGAAAGTGACAAAAGGCAGATTCATTATCGATCGAGATATTAACAATTGAGAACACGGTACTGAGAACAACCATCATCACAGTACTGTATCCGTTGGAACAATTTGTTCACTGTTGATTTAAATTGCTCTGGAATTCATGAATAGTCAATGTATAGCTCGGCCAGGGTTAGAGTTATATGCAATTGACAGTACGGTACTTAGTACATACGACAACAGAGCACTGCAGCAGTTCAATTAGTTTGTTCACTTCTGATTTAAACAATATAGTGATTCTATAATGTTCAATGGATAGATCAAATATCGGTAGAGGTAAAGACAAATGACAATACAGTACTGAGTGTAGCCATCATCATAGTATTGTAGGATGGCGGAACTGGCCTTGAGACACCGGAAATTCACGAAGGAACAAGAACACAATAACACAAACAATAACGCAAACTCAAAACTAGTAAAATGATTCAACTTAGGGATAGATCACCAAGATGATGAAACGAAAACGCACAAAGACACACTTTTTTAAATTTCTCTTTCCAACACCAAGCGACTCACGCTTTTGCTACTCACAACCGGTTTCCAAGGACTTTGTTTTGGTTGTCAAGGACCACGCTTTTATGCTTTCCTTAGCCTTCGCTTCACCTCCCCGTAGAGAAGTCGCGTAACTTAATTTTGTTATATAGAGTAACTTTTCGATTTGCTTCTAGAAGATATCGATCGGATAAAAATTTGTTTTTGTTGGCAATAGCCTATTCGCGATTTCTTTTGGTATCATATAATACTGTAGCCGTTGGATTAATTTGTTGACTGGTGATTTAAGTTCCTCAGCAATTTTAGAATAGTATGTGTATATATAAGTTATGTCTATATATATTTACAATTGACAATAAGGTACATAGTGCATTCAGCAACAGATCAATGCAACCGGTGGATTCATCCATTCACTGTTGATATATACTATGTAGCAATTCTAGAGTCATAATTAGATAGGACATATATCGTAGTGATATTGACAAATGACAATACAGTGCTGAGTGTTGCTAACAGCACAATAAAGCAGCCATTGAATAAATCGGTTCGCAAATTATCTAGGTTGTTCATCAGCTGTAGAATAATGAATGGTTAGGGCAATTGTCGCAAGTGACATTGTAATGTGATAATACAACGCTGAGTATAGTCATGGACAGGGCACTGCATTCGTCTAATTAACCAAGACGCTGATGATTTAATTTCTATAGCAATTCTAAGATGACAAAAGGCGGATCTATTATCGCTCGAGATACTTACCATTGACAAAACAGTACAGAGCAGAGCCCTCACCACCGTACTGTAGCCGTTGGATTAGTTTTTCACTGATAATTTAAATTCCACAGAAATTTTAAATTAATCGATGTGTAGCACATTTATGGCCTCGGATATTTACAACTAACAGTATGACAATTAGGACATCCACCAACAGAACACTATAACCGCTGGATTAACCTGTTCAGTGATGACTTAAATTCTATACCAATTCTAGAATGACGTGAGACAGATTTATTTCCGATCGTGACATTAAAAGTTCATAAAACAGTACCGTGTACAGCAATCTTCAACGTATTGTTGCCGTTCGTTTATCCAAAGCGCTGGTGATTTACATTCCTCAGTAATTCTATAATTATCAATGAATAGTTCAGCTGTGGCTAGAGATGTTTACAATTGGCAGTAGAGAACTTACTACATCCACCAACAGAGCACTGTAGTCGTTGGAGTAATCTGTTCAGTGATGATTTAAGCTCTATAGCAATTCTAGAATAATCAATGGATGGACCATATTATCTCCAGCGATAATTTCTCTATCCATTGATAATTCTAGAACAGTTACAGTGTTTATATGATCAGTTTGTGGTCTAATTCAATGGCTATGCGACTGTGAATGTGGCTGAACTCAGTACTGCATTGACAAATCTCAATATCCCTAGCTATAATTGATCTTTCCATTGACCATTCCATAATTCCAACGGAATTACTATGGTCATTATACAGATTGATACAGTGGCTATAGGGCAGTGCATATGGCTATACATAGTACTGTATGTTCAAATTCTAAAATCCATCGCATCAAATGATCTATCTATTGATCATTATCGAAATGCTATAGAATGTAGTGATGAGTGAATAGAATAAACGTACTGCTGTATTAGTGTATAGATGGCTGTCGTAACGTGTAGATGGACATACTCACTACTGCAAGGCCCGTTCATGATATCTGCAGCGATAGTTGATCTATCCATTGTATATATTGTATTTGCCACAGAATTTAGATGATCGGTGAGTAGATTCATGTACCTGCTATATTACAGAGTCGATGGCTATATACAGTAATGTAGTGTCAAATATTAATGTTTCGACAGATAATTGACCCATTCTCTAATCATTCTAGAGTTGTTCTAGAACTTAGCGGTCAGTTAATAGATTAATATAAATTGCAATATCTTTTTGTGTGTGGATATTCTCAGTACTGTTTAGTGAAATGTCAATATCCCTGACGATATTTCATATATCAATTAATCATACTGGAATTGCTACAGAATTTAGAGGATCAGTGAATAGATTATTTCAAATGCAACACTATAGTGTAGGTAGTAATACTCAGTACCGTATTATCATTTGTTAATTTCTCTAGCGAAACGTTATCTATGTATTGTTTATTCAAGAGATGCTATAGAATTTAGATAATTATTGTATGGACTAATCCAATTCCTCTGCTACTGTGTGGATTGATGTACTCAGTACTGCATTGCCAAATTTTAATATCTCGACAAATAATTTATCAGTCCATAGATCATTCTAGAATTGCTACAAAATATATATGATAAGAGAACAGATTAATTCTGTGGTTATAGTACAGTATAGATGGCTTTACTTAGTACTGCTTCGTCAATTGTTAAAATCTCTGGCCATAATTGATCCACACATTGATCATTCTGAATTTACTGTATAATAAAGGTGATAATTGTATGGACTGGCACAATGGCTATGATATTGTGCAGATGGCTGCACTCAGCATTGCTTTGTCAATTGTCAAAGTCTCTAGCGACGATTGATCTAGCCATTGATCGTTCTAGAATTTTTGATAGAATTAAATGCTCATTGAATGGACTACTCAAACGGCAATTGTAAAGTATAGTTGGCAATGCTCAACATTGTATTTGCAATTGTTAATAAATATTGCGATAATTAATCTATATATACACTATTTTAGAATTGCAACTGAGTTTGTATGATCATTGGATGTATTGATACAATGGCTATATTACTGTGCAAATGGCTATATCCAGAAATGTACTGTCAATTGCTAATAGCTCTAGCCACAATTAATCTATCCATTGATCATTCTGGAATTGATAAAAAATCAAGATGAGCAATGAATAGATTAATTCAATGGCAATACTACACAATAGATGGCTGTACTCATTACTCTATTGTCAATAATTAATATCTCCAGGGGACATTGTCCTATCTATTGACCATTCTAGAACTGGAGTAGTATTTGTATGATGGGTGGATAGATCAATCCAATGGCCATCGAAATGTGTAGTCGGCTATACTCTGCATTGCATTCTCAAATGTTAATATTCCTAGCGATAGTTGATCAATCCGTTAATAATTATAAAATTGCTGTGGAATTTTCGTAATTTGTGAACAGATTAATACAATGGCTACAGTACCGAGTATATGGCTATATTAAGTACTGAATTGCCAATTGTTAATGTCTGTAGCCGATATTAATCTGTCCCCGAATGCTTCTAGTATTGCTATGGAACTTTTATAATCAGTCAATTGTTTAGTTCAATCCCTAAAGTGCTGTGTGGGTATAGGAAGTCAATACTGAATTGTAAATTGTTAATATATGTATTCATAATTCGTCTATCCATTGAACATTCTGGAATTGTTGGAGAATGATCAGTGAATAAATTAATCCAGTGGCTATAGTTCTGTTTAGGTGGATATACTCTGCACTGTATGGTCATTTCTTAATATCACAAACGTTAAATGATCTATGCATTGACCATTATGGGATTGCTATACAATGAAAATTATAAATGAGTAGATTAAACCAATTGCTTTGGTAGTCTGTAGATTGCCGTACTAGGTACAGCATACTCAATTGAAAACATCTCTTCTAATGATCAATCCATTGATAAATCTTGTATTGCTATGGAATTTGTGCGTTCAGTGCGACATTTAAATCATTCCCAATGATACTGTGTTAGTGGATATACCCTGCAATGCATTGTCATTTTTCAATATCACAAGCGATAAATGATATATCCATTGATCATTCTGGAATTGCTATGCAGTGAAGTTTATCAATGTGTAGATTAATCGAATGGTTATGGAACTGCGTAGATGGGTACACTGAGCCCTGTAATTTCCAAACTCAATTGCTCTGGCTATAACTGGTGAATCCTTTGATAATTCTAGGATTTCTATTGAATGTATATGATCGATTGATAGATAAATATAATGGCTATAGCAGTATGTATTTGGGTACTTCCAGCACTCTATCCTCAATCATACGTGTCTCAAGCGGTAATTGATATTTCCTCTGATCATTCATGAATTGCTAGAGAACTTTAATGACCAGTGGGTAGATTAGTTGAATAGTTATAGTACTGCTTGGGTGAATAATCTCAGTACGGAATAGTTAATATCTGTAGCCATAATTCATCTATCCATTGATTATTCTGCAATTTCTATTGTATTTCATAACCAGCGAATAGACTAATCCAATGGCAATGATGCTATTCGTTCGTATTTGACTTCTGAGTGTAGTCTGCTGCGCCTAGCTGCACTGTCATGTACACTGCAATGCTCCGCTCGGGTTAGGTTAGGGACGGTAGTACATATAAGGTTATGTCAGGTTAGGGTAAGACAGCAGTCTGCGTTATTCGCTGCTATACCGCAGTGTTCGTCGTTTTACTATGCACTGCTAATTTCTGTTGCGTTACGCTTCTCACGGATATGCTCTACTATGGTAAGGTTAGGATATGCAACGTTGGACAATGCTAAGATAGGAATCCGTGCAATTCGCTGCCACCAGTTTTATTCGGCGCTTTACTGTGGTGTGTTATGATCTGCTACCCACTCTTGCACTGTGTCGTGCTCTACTATGGATAGGTAAGGTTTGGTTAGCTTGGGTTAGGAGTCTGCGCTTTCGCAAGAATTCTGTGGTATTTGGCGCATAGCTGTACCTTCCTGCTATCTGCTGTGCTCTTCTGCGGTTTTGCTGATGCCTGTTATAATTAGGTTAAGGGAAGTATTGTATGTTTGCGTAGGGTATGTCTGGCTTGGATTGGTTATGTTAGGTTTGATTTCGAATCCGTATTTTTCGCTGCAATTCAATGGTTTTGGCTCTTTACTGAGGCCTGCTGAGCTTTCCAGCGCTCTGCCTTGCACTGCTTCCCTTAGGTTATATGCGGCAGGGCAAGATACCTTTGGCTAGGTTATGTTGTCTTAGGTTTGGAGTCAGTGCTATTCGCTGATATTCGCGGGAATTCGGCGCTCCACTGTGTTTTGCTGTGCTCTGATGCGCTCCTCTGTTTTCTGCGTTGCTCCAGACTGTTTGGGACAAGTTACATTACGCTAGGCTGGATAACGTTGTGTATCTATATTAACGTCTGCTCTTCGTTGGTATTCGGCGTATTACCGTACACTATTGCGCTCAGCTTTGTTTTGCTGTGCTTTGGTTTCGTTAGGATAGGCCAGACCAGGAACCAGTATTACTAACTGATATTCCGTTGTGTTCTGCGCTTTACTGTGATCTATTGTAATATGCTACACCCAGTTGTGCTATGCTACGCTTTCCCGTGCTTTGAAGCGGTGGAACTCATATTCGGTACAGCCCTGTCCAAAACTCTGCTAATTTGTGTTATTCGGTGGTATCCGACGCTAAATTATGCCCCTCTGCTATCTGCTTTGCTCCACTTTCTTTAGGACAGGTGGGGAAGGTGTTGCAAGATTTGGTTAGGTTAGAATGCGTCGGATGTGGTTAGGTAATGTACGGTCAGAAATCTGTGATATTCGATGATTTTTGGTGGAATCGTTTACCTTACTGCGCTCTGCCATGCTCTGCAGCTGTAGCGTCGCTATTTATATCGGAGCTGGTCGAAATAGTGCTAGTCTGTAGTAATCGATCTTATTCGGCGCTATATCGTGCTCTGCTGTGCTCAACTGCGCTTTCCTGCGCTCTGCTGTGCCCTGATATAGTTAATTTAGGTTACGCTGGTTAGGGAATCTGTGCTATTCGCAGTTGTCCGTTGGTGCTCGGCGCACTGCTGGGCTCCGCATTTCTCTCCAACGCCCCGCTGCGCCCAAATGCTTTCAGATGCACTCTGCTGTACTCTGCTATCTTTGCGGTTGTATCCAATACTGTGCCGGGCAGGGAAGTGCTGTGCTGAGGTGACGGTGCTACTCGGAGTGGTGCTGTCCTGAACATTGGTGTGCTGTGCTGTTCTATGCGGTGATGTTCGCTGCTATTTACTGCTCTGGTTTGTTGTAGTACGTTCTGCAGCGGTGTGTTGCAGTGGTGGAACATAAGAATTTCATCCAGAAATACACGACGATCTCTGTTTCCTTCCAGACGTACCATCCAATCCAGATAAAGCTTGCAAGCGGCGAAAACGTAAGCAGTGGGCAAAAATTCAGTGGCACATTTCAAAGGAACACCGATCCCTGTACCGTATACATCCCTTTTCTTTTCTGGAATATGAATACGCCTATTAGCGTGTACTTCCAGATTTAGAACTGCAATATTCATTAATGGGCCAGTTTCGAGCTTCTGCTACGACGCGGGGTAGGAAATGAAAAGTGGAAAATGGAAGGATAGAATTTTATATTAAAATTGTGTCAGGAATGGAAGACACATGATACAATGTTTGTTCAACCTGTTGATGACATTTCACTTAAAGCGGATGTCAAGGAAATTGCTTCAAAATTTCTTCTTTAGAGGTAGATAGAGAGATTAGTGCCTTTATATAATGGAAAAGTAGACATATATTTAACAATAGGAGCACAATATCTCAACGAATATAATACTAACTTTTATAACTGGCATTAGTCAAGAATATTGCCAACAATAACAGTGGTTAATATGATGATTGATAATACGTATAGTATTAACGAGCTGGCATATTTCAATCATATTCGTGATTAAATTAATTCCAAAGTATGGCATTATTTTATTCG
>NW_016921251.1:69332-92888 GCF_001483705.2 Eufriesea mexicana
TCGTTCCGTTATGCATTGCTCTTCGCGACTCAATTATATCTCTTGTGGCTTCACAATATCCACAACCCCTCCATTCAGCCAATTAATTAGTACGCAATGTACAAGGTTTGAGCTACATACTACGTCGCCATCATGACGCAAACACCAAGAAACTTCGACTGATTCGGGGATCGGGACGGCGTATGAAAACTGTATGACGATCAAATTTTGTACCCGTCTTAACGAATGGCTTCATTCCGGGCTGTGGCTGTTGACAATCGGGGAGGATGTCGTCTTGACTTCCGATAGACATTATCGAACGGTACGCGATGACACAACAGCACAGCTTGTATGTTTCAATGTTCCTTATATCGAAATTCATTGATCACACATGTCTCATACGTATTCGCTTAGTGTCCGCAGTCTTCGCCACCGCAAACGAACATTAATTACCATCTACAATTGTTTCTACAAATTTTATCGGTTTATGTGAAAAATCGCGGCAACGCAATAATGCATGGCGAATGTATATAAAAAAAAAAACAGACCAAAGAGGGTATGATTTTTGAATGTCTCTTTTAAAATCTTTATTAATTCTATCTGATGAATCCGAATTTAGGAGCAAATACTAATAGCCATGCCAGGTTTTTGAAATAAATAATTAAAAGGAATTGATCTATGCTATTTAATATTTTTATCGTTGCAAAATGTTCTAAATATAGTAACTGTTTCATCAAAAATTTTATTAATTGCTTTGTATAATGCTAACGTTCCCCCGTCCAATCGAATTTGTTCATAATCAAGAATAATTTTCTTATACCGACATATACCGCTCTGAATTCACTCTGAAGACACTGAAAATTATAAGGTGTACTATCATTTGGTCGCATAGTGTTATTATTGCTGTATAATTCCATGAATAATTTCGATCTCTTTTGTGTCTGAGATGGATGCTTATGTGTAGATGCAGAGTGCATGTAGTATTCAACTTTAGTTATCTTTACTTTCGTTCTTTGTTGGTCTTGTTGCGGCCCTAGGACCGCAGTGTCCCAGGTCGAGTGGAGGCCTGTTTCATGCCTTTATCTTAAGCGTACCTTGTCATGGATACACTCAGTGTCACCTAAACCACCGCTAGTATAAACCATGACAAGGACCAATATATTATCATCTTAGACGACAGGCATAAGAACTTAAATGTTTAAACAACCATCATCGCCGAAAGACGCTGAAGATAACATCCACCTCCAACATCATACCAATCAATCGGAAGACAGTTAAACCTTATAATACTACCGGCAACGCGTTCACAAGAAGGTTCTCAGGAAAACCTCCATCTCGACCACGACATCAGCAATCGAGACCCACCAACACTCCGCGCAGGAGACTGTCTACTACTATAGAACTCCTTGCAGTTCAACACTAACCAGTTCTACCTCTATCAAGTTAGAGTGGGCAGCATCCCAAGAACATTGCCGCAGTAGCATAGCGGGCCTTACCACCTTACCACCCTGTGAAACTCCACGAGCGAGTTGCAGTGTTCGGGACGCAACAGGTCTCATACCGATAATTTCGTAACTTGCTGTGCCTGAGATCAATACTTACATGTAAATATAGGAATGAATTAATGCAAATTTCGCTGTTCATTTTCCCGTATATGTAGTACTTAATTTTACTTCAATTAATGTGTGCACAGTGATCAGAAACAAGTGGATTTGCCATTTTGAAATAAGAATATTTTCGTGGAATAAAAAGATTTAGTTAACTCTTTGGAATGATATTTCTGGGTATTATTCAATGTATAAGGCGGCATAGACAAAAATTGAGATGTTTTTCAACAAGAAGTAGATATTATGGATTAGCATTGTATAATGTAGTATGTAGATTTGTATGAAATATTGAAGAATATGGAATTTCGTATGTAAAAGTGAACGCATGGAAGTGGTTATATTTTGAAGTTCGTAGATTAATGTATTCTCCTGTTTCTTTCATTAGAACAAATTATTCCAGTAATATCCAAATTAATTCAGAGGTGATAATTGGATTCAACTTAATTATATACATCGGTAAAGTTCTACTTACAAATGGTTATATTAAGGTCTATAGTATACCATACGTTTACTTCTCTTCCTTTCTAATCTAATTCCAATAATTTGTGAATATTGCATTTCTCCTTATTTCAGTCCTTAATTCAACATACCTGTCTCTTTAACCTCACTCCGGAATGGATTGATTTCACATCATACCCTACAACGATTAAATTACCAAGCAAAATTTAAGGAGGAAAATTACTTTCAATATATACAGGAGCAAAAGAAAAAAACCGGATAGTCTTTACTCCAACGAATTTCAAAAACAACCAAAAATCTGGGATTAATTATCTCCCACGATCACGTGAATCCAAATTCAGGCACGAAATTTTTGAAGACGACATAAACTCGAAAAACAGACCTCTGACACACGACTTACGCCAGAAAATTGAATGGAAAATAATTCTGGCACGAATTATTGTAATTATTGGTGGATCGGTTTGGAGGACGAAAAGCGAATTTCTAGTATTAGCGACGCCTATCACGTGTTATGGCACCGGATGGACCAGGGATTGCGCTCTTTCTTTCGATTGCCCTGTGTATGCATGAGTGTGTGTGATATATTTCTTCCTATATCTTCTTTGCAACATCGTCCAATTTTTTTGGTCCTCCCTTCCTCTCTCTGTTTTTCCCTCTGCAATCACATGGCCATAAAAAGTACACGTGACAGAGAATCGCCAGAAAGGGTCACGAGAATCGATGTGCGCACGCATACTAGTGAAAGGATTGAATGTTCCTTGCGTCTTCTTTTGCAAGGATTTCATAATACGTAGGCGTTAATGCGAATTTGGTAACGAAGCCGTGTGAGTGCTACTGGCATAATATGAAAATGTGAAGAATTACTTCTGTCTCCATCTTAAATAGTCATTTACGTAGAAACTTTGAAAATATTTTATAGGAACGAAAATTCCATATAGTACATTAACTGGTATAGTATAAATTATTTAGATTATATTACGTATTTTAGGAGAGGAAGGTTGGTGGAATTAGTATAGTGAGTATAATACACAGATTTGTACATAAAATTCGGAATGATATTCTGTTAACGGGAGGAATTAGATAAGAAATGATGGGAAATGGTAACATTGCATATTATGTCCTTAAAATATTCTATTACGTGTTTCCTACGTATTATAAATTAGAGCAGTGTCACGTTAATAATGTGATATTAAGTATAACATTTCTAAAGATTTTTGTTATACTAGGGTAAATGCTAGATCAAAGACTTCTGTAGTCAAACCACAATCGTTATCCGGGAACCAAAATTATTCCTAGCGATGTGGTTTTAGATGAATTAATTAGCCATGGTTAGTATTAATTAAGAAGTATATCCCCTGCAGTTCATATTCTTCATACCATTAGTCAATAAACTGATATTATGTGAATATAACACTAGCGACTGCTTCTAAAGGTAGATAATTATTTTTCTTATGAAGAAAGGAAAAATATTCTATAATACAAATTAAAATTCGCACTGAATAGAATAAATTATATTCTCTGAAAATAAAATATTTAGTCCCTTTAGTACCGCTAGGAATGATTAAAGACCTCTTAACAATATTCCAACTGAACTCGAAAGAAATAAATCTCTAACGTGCGTTAAAAGTTATAATTATTCTGCTTACTAGTGTCACAGAAACAAAGGGTTTAGATTCGAAGTAATGAATTACTTTGTTTAAAAGTGAAGTTAAATTCATTACAAAATTAATTCACCGAAACTTTGCTAATTTCCGTGAACAAAAAATTCACTCTAATCATAAATATAAGCAGATTATCCGATGAATAAACTACAATCGTGCACGTAGTCATAGCCAACAAAGGCAGATAACATTTTCCTCACAGAAAGTAATACGATTCCCGTGTAAATGCAGATTGCGTGTGAAACTTTCGAGCGAGGATTCTTCCGAATGAATAACGAACTCGATATCCAAGTCTTGCCAGCATTCGTCTAGAACATGAATCAAACACACACTAGTATACACAAGTAAACGAATTCAATGTATCGTAATATTAATTGCACTGTACGTAACATTTCTGATAGAAATAATAGCCTTAAAGCTTAAAAAGTTCAATAAATAACTTACAATAACTGTAGCAGCAGTGATCGTCAACAATTCTCTAAAGAATGGGGCAAAAATGTTCAGCCGACATCAACCAAAAATTTCCAAGAAGTTGCCCAAAGTATACGACAAACTTTTAAGCAATCTGCTACCAAAAAGCAACAATAAATTCTTCGCGAAATTGGGCAAAATTACAAGCTATCCTTTATCAAGCGTCTCCACTGCAGTCTGTGATGGTTTCGTCAAAATCCTAGCCAAAGGATGCAAAAGAGGTACCCGATGAAGATTCACCGAGACACGGAGGTCGAGCAAATTTTCTCTGAACTCTGACTAAATACTCTCGTCAATGGTGAACACGGCGGACGTATTTAGAGGTAGTACCTACAGGAAGCACGTCGATCAAGAGACCTCTGACAACTCTCTGGACTCTGACTAAATACTCTCGTCAATGGTTAACACGGCGGACGTATTTAGAGGTAGTACCTACAGGAAGCACGTCGATCAAGAGACCTCTGACACGTCTGGATACGTCAATTCTGTGGGGAGAAATGACACGGAACAGAAAAGTGGAGAAAGGGAAAACGCAAAAGGAGCCAGCGAGTGGTGGCTGCGCGGAGAAGGTGAAAGCTTTATTTATACCGGTGATATTATGTTCATTTTGGCTGATACATTGTCTCTCGTTAGTTACGACACACCCGGTCACGCGTTTCGCCTCATCCATATTCCATCCATTCTCAAGATCGTTCTGAGTCGGCATGGCGGACGTTGTACCGAACATAAATATAGCGGCGGGGATGTCGAAATAGAGGAAATGTGAAACTTTACAAGGAAAGTTTGAAGATGGAAGGGTAATCCTTCTGTTGTCTGAGGAATTTAGTGAGAGCCAAGGGATCGTGGCACTCTCGTGGAAGTTAAGGATTCTATCAAGCTTGGTGAGGCATGTGGATTTCGAAATACATCAGATAGGTAATCCTGTGTCACTGTAGCCAGCAACTGATGGACGTACATCAGTCGAACTATTTTAGAGTGCATGTTTGCTGAAGATGAGCAGTATTCATTTTGTAATCAAGGATCTTGGTCACTCTTGCTTACCAAACATATTTTCAACTTTATTCCACATTCGTGGTAGAATATATCCTCTCAACCCCTCTCCGTCCTCACATTCTCACTGCTGTGTTCCAAGTTTTACTTTTCATGGTTCCTTTATCTACGAAATTACAACGAAGGTGGTTGCAAGTTTTCAAAAATTTGTCTGCAAAATGATGAAAATTAGAAAGTAGATTGTGTTTCACGAGATACTCGAAGGATAATTTGGCTGAGAATATGTGAAAGGAATCTGTGAGAGATACAGATGGCACAAAGGTGAAAATGATATGGAATTTATATTTTTGCTTAGAGATTTGAAACAGTCGACTGATGAATATACATTGTTAACATTTGAACTATCGACTTATAATGAGTACCTGAATATCATATACGTTATGCTGACAAATAACCCTTTGCACTCGACGATTTTTTTGCCATAGGAGTATAGGAGTTAAAGGATTTTCTGTTACAAAGCTGTCGATATTTTTTTGAGCAGGAATAAGAAATCGTACGGTAATTGACACGTAAACTTATTTGATTTCGATACCTCGCCGTTACATTATCTGGAATTCGACATATTTATGAATAATGATATACGAAATCTTATCAATTTCGGACTGAAGAACTTCTTTCGAGCACAAAGTGTCAAATCGGTATAATGAGAGCAAAGGAGCACGCGTAGCTATGATCGCGATCGAATAAAAATCGATATTAATATAGAGGTTGGATGGTGGTAATATTTATTGGTAACAATAATATAAATAGGTGCGAATGACAATAAAATTGCAAACTATTTCTCGGCTTACTGCAATGCTCAATGCATTGTTTACAATATCACAGTCCGGTTAGACTTCTATTCTTAACTTTACAACTCGATTGAATAATAACTGTCTTGACTCCAACTATATATTAACACTTTGCACTCGAGAGGTGACTCCCAGTCAGCATTTCATAATATTTGGAAAATCGATATTAATTAATATATCAAATTTTATGTAATGTAACGTCGTGCAAAGTATCGAAATCAAATAATTCTACAATTCTATTACTTCACAATTCTTTATTTATCGCTCAAAAATTTATCGTCAGTTTTTTAACAGAGAATCTTTGACTCCCTACTCTTCTCTAGCCAAAATATCGTTAAGTGCAAAGGATTAACATGCCCATATATGTTTATAATAAGGGTCCGACGCGCCACCCAAGGTTTCCCCTACTTACCTGGGCTTTGAACATTCGATCCTAGTTGTCTCGGTAACCTTCGTAATACAACGTGTGCATGATGGAAAATGTGCGATACTACGTTATGGATATTTAATTATGGATATCTTAGATAATAAAAGAATTAATTCATTTTTATTAAATGAATTATTTAATGGCGATAATGTGAACAATTACTCTCATATTTTATTATTTATTCCTTTTCCACTATGTAAAATTCTGGATTATACTGATGAATTGTTAAATCCTTTTTTCCAATTAAGTTGATTGGACATCAATGTTATTGATCATACGAATGTCCAGAATTTAATACTATTGAATGCGATACATTTATAATAACATATTCTATGATTGATCAATTTCGTTTACTTGATGCTGATAATAGTATATAGTAGTTCCGATAAATTTACCTTCAAATTTAATAGTTTCGTCAACTGAAGTAACTAATTCTTGAGCGATTCCACCTTTGGGTATTGAAATTGATGCAATTCCTGATGGAATAAATGAATTTAATTTATTTTGTCTATGTCCAGGTTTATGTTATGGTCATTCTTCAGAAATTTGTGGTATAAGTCATAGTCTTTTACCAATTGCATCAGACAGAATGTCCACAATATTTGTTATAATATAAGTTAAAAATAAAATTTGGTAAGTATGCAGTTTAGCGGCTTTGCCGTAAACGAGCCTTTTTTCCAGTTTTCTCACAAATAGCTATATTTATGCCTTAATCAGAGATACAGATCGGGGCAGCTGGAAAGAGTAATGAGCTTTTACCAGTTTTTTGTCAAAATACCTAAGATTGTTAAAAACTACGGAATACGTTGGTCAATCCCTATGATTTTTGAACAAGTTATACTGGACAAGGTACTGACAAATTTTTATTGGAACAATAATTGCCGCTTGGCCTTAATTTCCGAGATATTTGCAAAAATTTTATACGCTACCGCATTTGCATATTTCTAGATTCATTTGTTACAGTACAGTTTTCAAATTAGGGATTTCAATTCTCCTAACACTGAATATGGATTTAAAGACACGGTATCATATGGCATCACTGCTGGAGTTCTGTCGAAAAATCAGTGTATCTTTGCACGTGCCACTGCATGATTGAGTCATGGTTCAACGCGATATTGTTGGCAAATATTCAGGCAAAGGCTAATAATTTATTTGCAATACGCAGAAGTTAAAAACATACATATTATTTCCGCAATATACAGGTGTTTACCAACATTGTTAATTTACGCCGTCCTTCATTATACTTCCGCAACATTAACCCTTTCTGTTCGACAGGTTTCAGCAGAGCAAATTTTACGTTTCGTAGCCACTTTTATGTACAGGATTTAAAGTCAATATATGGATATTAGAACAAACAGAATTTGGTGAAATTAATTTGTGTTTGATACCACTTGTAATACGTGAAAATAGAAAATTTGTAATTTCTCTAATTTTCAGTAGTTTTCGGTATTGTACAACTTCCAAATATCCCTGCTGGAGGGGGACATCGACCGCAAAGGGTTTATAAATTTTCTTATCATAGATCTACTACATACACTCTCACCTACGGAATACGA
Organism: Eufriesea mexicana; assembly: GCF_001483705.2. Lineage (NCBI taxonomy): Eukaryota > Metazoa > Arthropoda > Insecta > Hymenoptera > Apidae > Eufriesea > Eufriesea mexicana. The sequence goes on from NW_016921251.1 coordinate 77,334, forward strand.
ATTGAAATATCTCTGGCTAGCAACTAGGTAAAACCTCGTCGCTTTTGAATCACGAAAAATAATTGAAATTTTTAATTTTATTGAAATGTTCGAAATTTTTCAGGCCTTCCCATCCTTTCTCTATTTTCAATTATTTAAATTTCATGGCCTCGTCGAACTTGCAAATATTTCGGATGTTTACACATTGTTATTGATCAAATTCTTTCCTTGTTATTCGCGTGCTTTCCGCTCTTTCCTTCTTTTATTCGAGGGAAGAGAGAAATAAGGAATGAACATCGAGCGTGTTTAAAAATTATTCGACAGCATCCAAACAAAAATTGTTACAGTCGAGATGACAAGATGAAGTTAATGAAATATTCGTTTTAAATTTTACTGTGGCTGAAGTATTTCTATAATTCTTGAATGAAACATTTCCTTCCAAATAACGTCAAAACTAAAAGACAAAGGCATTGTGCCTTTAACCGATAATCTTGAAATGTAGACTCATATCTTACATCATTGATTATAAATATTTGCTCCTTGACGGCTTTTATTTTCAGAGATGTGTCAAATTCATTACACAATGAACTCACATTTTTCTCAAATATTTTCTTTACACCAATGTATTGTAACATTAATTGCACCATTTAAGGATAGACAGATGTTTATGAATAATAGTGAAATAATTCCCAGGAGAATTGTAAGGTACATCAAACCACAATAAAAATAAATACGACGTCGATCTGTAACCCTTAGGACGATATGGACGCATATATGCGTGTGGCGAATGTCACCAGCAGGGACGGTCCACGCATATATGCTTCTGGCGAAAGTCACCAGCAGGGACGGTGGACACATATATGCGTCTGGCGAAAGTCCCTAGCAAGAACGGTGGACGCATATATACGTTGTTCAATTTTTTCGGTCTTCTATGTAATAGTATTACGTGTAACTTTATGTGAGAATGATATATGTGTGTTCCTTAACAGCAGCAGTAATAAAGACAAATGATGGAACATACAATAGACGCGCGGACGGGTTTATTATTTTGTATACCTGTTCTGAGCGTCACTAGTAACGTATTAACGATATGGTATATCTACAACAATATTAACAATATAAGACAATTTTTCATAGAAAAATGAGCTACTAATTTTTGTTTAGTTTCTTTTCCTTAGCCTTATGTTGAGTTATATTGTAAACCTTATTGATTCGTATAGATAATTAATGTTTGAAAATGATGGTCTTCTATTATTTAACCTGCTGCAAAAGAATTACAATAATAACTTGGCAGTTGCGCCTCGAAGAGTTAATCAACACAGCTCGGACGATTGAAAGGTTTTCCGTCCACAGCGATTGTAAGCGCGAAGCACGCACAGTCCATCTGAAGCGCTTCGGCAGAGTGTCGTCTGCACTCTAAGGATTAAACCGTGTAAATGCCAGGTTAAAAGAAGAAACTGATGAACAACCTCTACGGGTACTGCAGTTAGAGAATGAACTATCCACCAGGTAACTATATAATTCTAGATAGAGAGATATAAAATTCCATTCTAGATGTAAAATTATTATCTACTCTATTAACTATCTTCCTGCTTTTATTTTATTCCTTCTATTATGAATACTTTTACCTGTAAGTAGCAGTACCAGAGTGAATACTTTACCATAACTATAGATGCGATGTCGTGAACAAAAGTATCTTGTGTATAGCTGTATACCACTCGAAGAATCAATATTTATATCTGGAGAGTGAAGATCAAGAACCACATTGCACGTGGAGACCATTCTCGTCACGACAATGAGAATACATGGGTAGAAATAAAGTGGTCACCTCGAATATTCTCGAAGATTCTCGAAGATTCTTTTAAACTACGTTTCCTAGAAGCATATGTCAGGAGCGGGAAACATTAACCATGTTACGAGACTATTCGATATATTCCTCTTTGACGCTTCCTAGCCGATCGAAAGATGAATGTCACTCACTCAAACTGCACTTTGTATATTTTCACCGTGAATAGGTAAAGGTATCCCCGATTATGGATACAACTAATATGGATTATTTAAGTTGCCATATCAACAAAAACAAATCTTTTTATTGGATAATGCTTTTTAAGGACGTGTTATTATAATCAGTTTATGTATAGCTGTTATTTATTTGGAATGGAATATTAATTACAAGGTATTTGAATCTATTTTATGTAATATTTGGACAGTTCTGTTGTAAAACGCTTTAGTGAAATCAGTTTACGTACGTTCACTATTTATTCAGAATTGCATGTTGATTAGTTATTACTTGTATTTGTATTTATAATATTAATATTAAGTTAATACTTATATGAAGATTAGCCTTATTCAATATTAATAGTCTAACCGAATTGATTTATTTTATTACCGTGCTAACGAAGCGAACATTTGCAGGTAATTTATACATTTTATCTGCAGAATACGTTTAGAGTATATTTTATGGCATACTCGGTATTCTACACGATTATCGTGATTATCGTAAGAGGATTAGAAATTTTACAAACATCACTGTTTACTCGATTAAAATGTTTTAATTTATTTTGGTATCACATATGTCATGACATCTATAACATTATTGGCAAGCCTAACGGCAATACTCACGATTCTTCCACAGTTTGCTTAACAGTAATATCGAAGTTTAATATAATGTAAAGCACAATAATGGTCATTTACAGAAATTAAATCTTATCTGGAATTTAAAATTATATGAAACTAAATTTTACTAGAGTATTGCCTATTTATTAACATATACAAATTACTATCTAATTTAACTCTGCATTCGAATGAAATGAGATTACATTATCTACTTTAGTATCGAAGGTGAAATAAATTTCGTTTATCACAATTATTTCCTATTACACTAATCTCGAAATTCCCAACTACTTTCTGATATATACTATAACTATTCATTATAACTTTTATTTCGTAGATATTACTCTAAATTCTACTATTTGTATATATTATTTTAGTAAATATATATTTTATTTCACTGCCCAATCCAATTTGTCAAAGGTATCCAGCATTCTTAATTTCATGTGGAATTTCGTTAACTTACACGAAAATAAAGGTATATCCTAAATAGCAATACAATAGTGTACATAATAAACATTATAAGTAAATATTTAGTTGTATAAAATATTAGTTAATTGAGCATATGTTGCTTAAATATTATATTAATACTTAAAGGTTTTCAAAAATTAAATTTAGCCCCAGTGCAATTCTTATATCATTTCATTAGGAAAACATAACGACTAACAATGCTAATTCAGATTGGGATAAAATCGATTTCCCAACGATCATTATTGTAAATATAATAAATATTACTTTGTGGTAACATTCATGCAAGGTCTTAAGGTTTAACTGAATATAATTAAATATAACTCAATACAATTGCGTTGAATAATTATGTTCACTTAACAATTTCCAATTCATAGTATTACATGCGCATTTTGAAAAAGAACTTATGTTATATAATTTATATACACACTGTTATGGGGTATTAAATGCTATAACAGTACAGTAACCCACGTGTAAGCAATTTAGGATGAATTTGATAAAATAAAATATTAACACATTGACGCCTGCGTGCATCACCGGTGGCTCACGCCTATATTTCATAAAATATTTAATACAAAATAGGCTTATGTTATTTTATTTCAACATTATAAACAAACATTGAATAGTAGAAACATAAAAATTCGATGTTAAAGACTAAACATAATTATTTAAATTTTCTATGCAATTTTTTAAATCGTGGTAGACGGAGCACCGACTGGACCGTACGATGATTACAGTAGGTTATTTCCTTTTTAGCTATATTCGCGGCATACTGAATGCCTTTCCTTCTGGACATACGTTTGCAGCATTCTTTACACCGCTTTCTCGTTTTCCTCGCGGGCCCTTGGTACGATTCCAGAGAACGCAATTTTTTTCGCAGTACTTCATTTTCGCTGTGCGTTTCTTTGCTGTGGGGATTCATTGCATTTAAAAGATAATGAATAATCGCTATGCGAAATTTAGAAATTTTAATCCTTTTAATGCCACTTTTTCTGTGTATATACTTTGAATTCACAAGGGATGTCCCGCATATTAATTCTATTATAATTTTCCTATACCATTTTACGGTTCTACCCAAACAACAATAATTTCGAGTACATTTGCTCGGATTAATAAACCCCGTTTTTTACTGCACTATACATATATATATAACAGTATCTGGCTTTAGTTTATTATCTTTCTGTGTTATTTATCTTTAGTGTGTCGAACTACGACACACCTGTGATTCCTTGAAGTAGTTAACTTATATACTGGCCTTTTGTCTATGGATTTAAAGAATTTAACACCGTTCCGATTTTGCAAACTAATAAATCCACCCTGTTGTTGCTTCCGCCTTGCCTGCCGTGGTAGAAATATTTAATTCATTTCTACAGTTCCATAAATGAATGTCCTTTTTTGCATAGGGTCCTCGGCTAAAGGGGCATTCGTATAACAGCTGTTGGTAAATAATATGCGGCCCACAAGCAATAACGCTCCTATTAACGTCATAGAAGCTCATGTGTTTTCACTGTTGCGGTTTCAATGAATCCGGCATAAATAGAAATGTTGTGAGTGTATCCTCCCGGAAGTCACAGTTTATAAATTTTTATCCCATACTTATGCAGCTTGTCTGGAATATATTGCCGGAAACTGTGGCGCCATCTCCACGGAAACATGGTCCCGTCGCTTAAAACATTTTTACCAGGTTTTACAGTATTGTTAAACTTGTGGACAATTGCATCAACAATATCTCTCAGTCTATATATACGGTTCTCAGCTCTAGCGGTGCAATTATCGGAAAAATGTAGGTATTTCAATATTGATATGAACCGATCGGGTTCCATCGCGTTCTTTATACCCGTGTTTAAATACATGTCCGTTTACGACCAATATAATCAAATTTCTCATAGCCGAACTACACCCATGGTTAGCAGGATACCAATAAAAGTGTACATTTCTTTTGTAACAGGCATCCAGGCCTGTTGTTGTCTTCTACTGCTAGATGCAGAGTTGTTCATGCATTGTATGACATATTTATTCGTTTCCTCAACTATCATGCTAATATGTAGCCAGTGAGGAATAATTTATACAAGGAAACAGGGTCGTCGCTGTCCATGCTATCAATTGGCAATTCTTCTTCTTCCCAACATATATCCGTTGCTGCACCTCCTTCGTTTCTTTCCTGCCAGCCGTCATCAAGATCCTCTACCTCTAAATCCGAGTCGAAATCTTCTTCCTCCGTGGTATTTTCGTACGGTTCATTAGCTAACTGTACCCTGTCAATGCTTGCCTCGTCTGATGGAGCTGAGAGTATTTGCGACCATTGTGCAATTCTCCTGATTCCAATGATTGATTCATCAGGCGTATTACTAATTTCCTTATCCTCGGATTTATCTATTATTCAGATGTACAAAAACTATGAAAGGAAAATGCTACCGGTCCTTTAAGAAGAAAAGAAAGTTTTGTCTACGTTTACACTTACCGGAACAAATGTGTGCTCAGGATACTCGTTATGTCAGAACTCTACTGGCCTCGCACCTCAGAATCATCGCACAACCCACAATACTTGCAATGCACGCTAGTTACGCTTTTCTTCACCTACTGATAAATCTAAACTCTCAGTAAACCTCGCGTTGTAGTTTAAATTCCCAATAATCATCCCCAACGACTAGGTCGCACATTATGTACGAAAATTGGCATCTGGGGCTTATTCGTTCCCCCAAAAGTCACTGTCTTCACTCATGATGCGTGGGCGACCATAAACAACTAAGTGGCTCCCCGAATGCCCAGTGGCATGCCGAAGTTCGCGCACCCCGAGGACAGCGATCGACCTAGGGAAATGGAGCCGACTTCAGGAAAAACTCCCGTTCGTCCTCTTAGACCGGTAGTAATCTTAGACCGGCCACTTAGGCCGGTAGTAAATCTTCCTTCTGCGACCCTGGAAACAAAAGTCTAACACGGAATCCCATCAACTCGCACCTTAGAGGTTTTCTCCGTACGGCACATTAATCGTACCTCAAGTGCCATGGCCTGGTAATTGTCAGTCGGGGGTTCTACGCAGTTTGCGTTCGTACGCAACATAATTCACAACTAATGCTTGCACTACGTCCTAACAATTTTCACCGTGCATGGTCCTTACGCAAGCCGTGGTTCGACGACCAATGTGCATGACAATTTTTTTTTTATACGAAGCTGAATATATTTTGATTCGCGTTAAAAACGTTTCTTATAGTAAAATATTCACAGAATTTTGTGCGATGTACATAATTCACGTCAGACCTCTACTTTTTGAGAAAAATGGAAAAGAATGTTCCAAAATTAGGCCCAAAACTCGTCTCGTCAGCTCTTCTTAACATTTTCAGGTATAAGCAAATTGATACTGCCAAACTATGGAATGTGTGTATATTAAATGATGTGCGCGGAATTCATTGAAACCAACAGGAATCGTATAGATTTTGTAGTCTTGTTATAAATTGAAATCAAATTTGACAAATTGCGATCTTCTCCAAAATCTATTCTCTCAAAAGCTAAGGGTGGCGAACAAAAACTGATTTCAACTACGTTTAGAGCTCGTCGAGATCTATATGCTTCACCTAGTTGGTATTACCTCGAGGATATTATGTTGAATAGTATAATCTGGCGCTGCACTGCCCCACGCAGCAGGGAGTGATTTCTGGCAACGCTCCACGAAGCAGACATTGGATTCGGTCATCGGCGTCGATGCGATAATGCACGCAATAAAATGCAATATCAGACGATGATATAACCCAAAAGCCATTATGTACGATACGATATAGCGAATAGTATATTTCAGTGCGAAAGTATATTAGTAAATCAGAGGAACAGCGATGATGACAGCCAACGACCACCTTCCTCTAGCCTGTATCAAAGACATTTAATTTTGCAACATGTTTTCCATTGTACATTTAAACACAGTGTTATCCTTTCTAAAACAGCGATGATGACAGCCAACGACCACCTCCCTCTAGCCTGTGTCAAAGACATTTAATTTTGCAACATGTTTTCCATTGTACATTTAAACACAGTGTTATCCTTTCTTGCTTATTCTATCCGCATGTTTGCAATTCCGCTACCATACATATTTTGGTATTTACGTTCAGCCCACGAAATTCTACATCTGGGATCGTGGAAACTGTATACCCATGAAAAATGTAAACATTTGAAGTATCATACGTTAAATTGTTTGGTATTGCAATTGTAAATTCTATTCCTTGGGAAGAGCTGCTCTAAGATAGTAAAATCCTTTTAATAACAAAGAATAATAGAACAACTTTTATTATAAACAGAACAATATTTCACGGGTGACTAATGAAAAACGTAAGAATTTGAATTTTTATACTCATCTTCAAAATTTCACCTAATATTATCTAGTTCGAAGGAACATATAAACCTCTTGCTACAAAAGGAACTTTCAAAGGGTACATTGAAGTAATTAATAATAAATAATTTTAGCATCCGTCATTTCCTCTTGAAAACAAATTTTCGTTTATTAAAAATAGCGATGAAAGGTTTGTACTCTTATGGCCTGTGTAACGTTTAAAATTGTCCCCTGTATTTCTAATTCTTCATAATCTCGATCAGAATCTTTTTGCCAAGGAATACATCTCGGAACCTTTCAGGGGTGAACTGATTGCTCATTCGGGGGTTACCGTAGTTCGTTTAAACTGCAGCGTGATCTGTAATCCATTTCGAGGTAGCTATTGATGAATTACGTTTGCAAATTGTCAGATATCCGTGGCAAATAAACTAATCGAAATCATGGACACACTGTCGTGAATAAACTGCAGTTGGATGACTATGAATAAGCCTGATGAAATCGTAAGCACCCGGGATTTGCGGACCTTCCAGCTACGTTACGCGAAATGGATTTTCCACGTATGAAATATTTGATGACGCTTGAAAGGCTTTCGTTGTGACCGAAAGCGATATTCTGGCATTTTCATTTCAAGGAAACATATGCGGATCTTTCTGTATTACTGTCGGCGTAATGGACATTTCTTTCCGTCTTTTTATTTCATTTTTGATACAGTTCTATGGACTGATTGTGAGAATATAACGAAAAGCTGTAAGATTGCATTGGATTTTAAGTACAGCGTACAATTTGTTATTGTGTACTGTAATTTTTATGCATCCCTGCAATATTCATAAAATTTCTTGAAGAAATATGTATGACTCGCTGGAGGAGAAATAGATTTAAGCTACGTGATATTGGCATTGTGTGGCATATTTTGCGTTTCTGTGTCGTCGAATGAAGCTTATCTCGAACATTTGTTTTTAATAGTGTTTCTAATGCATTATGAAACTTTTCCGCCTTGAATTTTAATTATTAATTATTGCGCAAATAATATTTTGTTACCAATTTGTCACACCTGCCAATCACATAATCAAACACAAATTTGAAATGATATACAGGTATTTCCCGTCAATCTTATATATCTTTATCTATACCTCGACCTTATCAACAAGAATACTAACCTATTGGAATCATAGGTACATGATTTGAATTGATCAAAGATTATATTCTCCAAATTGAAGTAACTTTCACTGCCATTATTTCAAGACATTGTATCCATTAAACAATGCCATCGAAATCCATGAAAATCAGTAAATGGATCGTCTTCTACAGCCGAACAAGGTTAACATGTTTCTCAATAGAATATGGTTCAAGCTGAAAATAATCCGTTAAAACGTATATTCAGAAAAATCGCTTTAAAAGTAGTTACTTTCTTTACTTCAACTATTATTTTCACTTATACCATTTACTCACCATCTTTATAAAATTCACCCAAACATATTCAACCGATCGCATTCAAATACCCAAAATCAACAAGTTTTTTTCGTTTCGACTTCCAAGAAGTTGCAGTAATTCCCATTGGAAGACACATATAAATAACAATTCGATTGACACCGAATTACACCCCATTCCCTAACAATGTAAAAATTTTCACCAGGCACATGTGACAACTTTAACCATCACCACGCACAACATCAGACTATCCCTAAAATCGGCGGGATTATATGGAAATAACGAAAAAACCTCTAACGCTTCCTCATTCGTCATTCGAATGTCCCTGCCACAATCTAACGCACAGCTCGCTCTGCAGTCGCACGAGAAAAATGAATGGTCAGCGAATCAGGTATTTAGGATACCCAAGACAGTCAATCCTGAAATCCCTACGGTACATAATACGATTTAGCAGCGGTCGGTCGGTTTCAGTTTGTGCACTTTACTCTCTTGATTGACATTCTTTTTGTATTATTATCCTCATACTTCTATCTAGACTACACGCTGATTTTCGTCGCACTATGTGTTTCGATTGCAATAACAATATTTGCGTTGGTACTCTTCGTACTTGAATACCCTTTACCATTGCTAGTGTTTCTTTATTCCTTCGTTTGGGAGTATTCATTATAAATTCAGCTTCCTTTATCTTGTCATATTCCTTGCAGTGTAAATCACCACTCAGTTAACTGTACGTTGCTTCTCATTGCTGCACACATTACGACTAATTTAAGGAAATAGTTCTAATTTATTCCAAGTTTGTACACGTAAAGACAAAACCATACACTTCTTTCCTGAACTGCATTTTGTTACATTTTTGAAGGGATTATATCAGCATCAAAAAAACATTTTTCACCTCCATTTACTGTTTTTATTATTACATTTAAAACTTTTAACAATAGCTATCTTTAGTCGTATAGAATAATTTTCTTAAGTAAACTATGGTATAATTCAGCTTCAATTACATTCAATGGTTCTATTCACGTCGTGGGCCACACGTAATTTATTACCAAGCATTTCAATTAAGGTTTCAGTTAGAAATTGTTTAAGTGGCATTTCTGTTGGGAAATGAGCGACGATTTTTAAGTAGGTAATGCGGGCAATTGCTTTCAACTCGGAGAACCTGCACAATCGTCATTTATGTCCAAGCGAGGGGAATGCATTTCCAAAGGTTCTTTTGCGTGGCATTCATATTTTCATCTTGAATAGGTTTACCCTTTTTCCTAATGTTCAATCATTTTCATAAGAAGCAAGGAAATACAATTCAATTTTGATAATTTAGAGCAAGCGGAGTAAACTCGATTTAACCGGGATACGAATTAGACTGAACGAGGTATCAGTTAACAATCTCACATTTCATAATGGCCACCTTTCGATGAAATTCGTACAGAGAATCGTACTTTAAATTAGAAAATAAATTTTCGATAACGATAATTCTAGCGGAAAGTAAGTAATTGAAGAATAATTATAGGTTTGCTTAAATACTGTGGAAAATAAATTGACGTTCATCATGAAGTGGGTCAGATTTATAACTCGAAATATGCGGCTATTTTGGAAACTTATTTATTGAAGAATAATTATAGGTTTGCTTAAATACTGTGGAAAATAAATTAACGTTCATCATGAAGTGGGTCAGATTTATAACTCGAAATATGCGGCTATTTTGGAAACTTATTTCTACGTAATTTCTAAATATCTTTAGACATATATACATTCTTTAGGGATAATATGAATATATTTCTATCTAGTGTAAACTATATTCTAATTACATAATAGAGAAAGTTGCATTATAACAGTCATACGATATTGAATGATGTAAAAATATGTTATCATTGGAGAGCTTTGAATTTATAAGCTTCCTTGTGATAAAATATTTATCCAAACTTTTTCAATAGGTCCCTCAAAATGTAGAACTTCTTAATATCTTGTAATCATTAACTATTCCGACCGAAAAATGAAAAATTTAGTCAATAATCTAAAATTCGTAACGAAAGAATAGTTATGTTCCAAATGAGAGTATAAGGCTGTTTCAAAAAAGTGAATGGAATACAATTAGTCTAGCTAATTCAGTATAACAAAGCATTGAATGCCAAGACACAAATCAATTCAATTTAATGACCAACATAAATCAAAGCAATGAATTAAACAGTAATCCAAACTGTCTATCACAGAATTATAAGAATCTGGCCCTTTACTTTAAATTGCATACTAGCACTTTGGGAAAAGTATGATACGAGTTCCTACGTTTAACTTCACGACATATTGGGCAACCCAAGTGCGTTTCCTGTCATAACTATGAATTCATACCCTCAACACTCAATTTAACGACATCAGAAAGAAGGAAAGAAAAGTATGATACGAGTTCCTACGTTTAACTTCACGACATATTGGGCAACCCAAGTGTGTTTCCTGTCATAACTATGAATTCATACCCTCAACACTCAATTTAACGACATCAGAAAGAAGGAGAAAGGTCTCTGATATCCTTTTTCTTTATAAAGTACTCATTGGCCTTCTAAATTATTCTGATATATTGGAAGAATCCTCAATCAATGTTCCAACCTTCTATTGAAGATGATCCAACTTTCTTCATATACAACAACATAAAACCGCTTTTGCGTACCACTCTTGTGTTAATAGGATAACTATTAATGTTAACAACAATTATCCTACCCTAGATCTATTTAGCCAAACCCTTCCCTCTATAAAACAGCTACTATGTCGCATCTCTCTGTAGAAAATTCTTTTCTCCTATACTTATACACATCTCGTACGTTTGTATATTAATATATTTTTATTATTATCTTTATTACCTTTTTTTTATTTTTACTTTTCTCCATTGCCGCTAACTTTATAACTCACTGTAATAATGTTCTTGTAATTTTTCTGATTGGTTAAGCCCGTGCTAAGTAATAAATAAATAAATAAACTCGACATTTGCAAAAGTTACGATATTGAGCAATAATTTTAGCCGCATACCAAACCGTCTATTTATTCTATCTAGTTAACCGATATTCCGAGTTATTTTCGCGGAATAATTGAAATACTCAATTAAGAATAACAACTAGAATAACAACTTAAACAGCAAATTCCATCCACCAGCCAAAATGAATTAAAATAACAAATTGCGTAACACTTCAATGCATCTAGCAAAATTACTAAGAACTACGAATCCAGGAACAAATCCAAGCCATGTGTACAACCGAACCTTTCAATAGCAAGTAACACTGTAGGATAGGAAGGGAAGGGATGAAGAAAATTTTCAAGAACATCAAGGGAGAGATCGCCGGTGGAATCGTTAACTCCCTGGGCGTTTCCATCATTGCGTAAAAGTAGCAATTCGAATATTTCCCGCTGAAACGTCGGCGAAAAATATTAACGCGGTGAACGATAGGTCGTGTACTAATCAACGAATGGGATTACTTTATTCCGACATTCCAAGTATCGTCATTTGGAGTTTAACGCTAAACCTACCACAGGTTAAAAGGCCCACGGATGAGAAAAGGAAAGAAGAATTTGGAAAAATATAGAAAAATTAATTTAACACATAGTGAACACAATATCACGCAATCATGTGACAAAGGCAATTATAGATTGGATGAGGAATATCAAATTAATCGTTAGGAAATGGTTTTGGATTTGAACTTTGGTAGGTTTAATATACTAATTAATGTTAATTCTCACAGTACTGTCTTAACACCTTACACCATGATTTATTTACGAGAAGCTGAGCATACTGGTATTATTGAATTTTAATTGGCAACCTACATTCTCATTTTATTCAAAATAAAACATTGCCAATTCTTAGGATTTATTCAAATTTTGCGCAAGTTAAAATAAGCTTCATGTAACTTCAGACTAATACAAGTTCAATTGATATTTATGTGATTTAGCATGAGAAATTCATGACGAGTTAGACTCTTTGCAGTAGAGTAGCGGTTAACGCCATACGCTACTATGTATATCGCTTGCATACTTCCGTGAGTCTTACTTTCGCATCCTTGCATTGAATCTCTATTTAGACTGTTCTACTGTAGGAAACAGAGACAGTTTCTTGCTGGAAATTTGTAAAAATTCAAGCACTGGGGGTTTCACGAAAAAATGTCCTTTTTCACATTACGCTCAAATTACGGTGTGTGAAATAACTAAAATAATACCATGAAAATTTGTGGGCAATTCTTAGTTTCCAAGTGATTCCAGAATGAATGAAGAGTTCACCAGCGGCATGTCACTAACTAAAAAAGTTATATGGTAGAATATGCACAGGATCAAATTCCATTATCACGGACCAGTCATAATGAATAAAAGCAAGTAAAATTCCATATGGTTTTTGTAGTAATAAGAAGCTGGATCGAAGTTTAATAAAATAATTTATTCGGAAAGAAATTACCTACCATTTAAATATCATATATTAAATTTCATAAGGTTTCTGCAAACTGAATACTTCAGTGGTCCCTTTTTACCCAATTTGTTGCCCAGAAAAGAATTTCTTGGGAGAAAGGGAAACCATAAGTTTCTCCCAATCTTTGCACCGACGACCTGTACCCGTTTTCCACAACAAAAATGTCCGAGTGAAAATTCTATCGAAGTACGTACGGGTACAGCTTTACCCATTATATGAAGCCAACAAATATTATTCTACGATATCTCCTGGAAAAGTTATAACTGCTCAAAGGCGAAGGTGGCGTAGATCCACTTTTGCATTTGGTTGCATGCAACGAAAAGTCATTGAACGGAGAAACAGGATGCGAGATTTTCAGTTATCTCTATAAATATACGTTCGATGCAAATACCGCGTTTACGACGCCTGAAGACAACAACGTCGTCGCGGTAGAATGCATGGTGACCGCAAACGAAAGGATATATTTCCATTGTAGAACAGCGAGCCTAATAAATGCGACGCGAACCGGCGACTAGAAATAGGTCACGGTGCTCCATAAGAGCGGTGATTTTAATTATTTGACCCGATTACCTTTGCACGCATGCGAGTAGCATGTTTTCCGGCACGCGTGATCCACTCTACAAAATAGCAGCGTTAGCAATTCAACAAAGCTCAATCCGACGCCGCATTCCACCGATTTTCAAGCGAAACGGCGCGTGTATTATTAATTCCTCCCATTGTGCGAAAAACGCGAGAACAGGCACGAGATTTGAAAAGACATGAGTGACAGGAGTACGTTCGGCCGCTGCAAATGAGTACGTTCGCGCCGGGTCTGACGAAACAATTAATTAGAGCTTTCTGCTGCATCGCTTATTACAATGAATATACATGTCCATTTTGTTTCGTCGACTTTGAAAATTCATCGCCGTAATCTTTCAGAATTTAGAGGCAGTCTCTCGGGAAATATTACCATCCTAATTATTATTAACTACGATAATTGGAGTAGCAATACTTTTACGTGCCTGTAAATAATTGGGACGGCCAGTGCCAGTAATTGTTTCTGGAATTGTTAATTTTGAGTTTTATTCAGACGGAATGATGTACTAATATTGTTCATGTATACTGTATTTAGGTGCAGTTTTATGTAGGATTACGATAAAATATTATAAACAAGATTTTTCTAGCCTTTAAACTATCTTTACTGGTTTCTTAATGTCATACTTGAATAAAAGCTTGAAAAATTACACTGTTTTTTAAGAAATTTAAAACAAAAATGGGAAGATCTGAAATTTTTGTAATAATAATCTATTAATTGCGTATTGGTTATATAAAGGAAACTATGTCCTAATTATAAGTGCTTTAATTATACCTCTATTAGACAAAATGTTATAACAATGAATAGGACGATGAAAATAGGTAGAGAATTATCTATAACGTCCCATACATTTTCCAAGCATTATCGATACCAATAAGAAGTAAAATTTAGAGATTCTTCCATATCAAATGTACCATTTCCATTTTCATCCTTATCTTCCACGATATTTTACTTTCCCATTTATTTGTACGTAACCATAAATAAAAGAAAACTAATATATATTCTCCTATTCCTTATATCTACACGAATGAAAAATACTTCCATTTAATACTAAACCTACAATGGATTAAATGTATATTCTCAAACATTTAATTAAAGATTGAATGTTCACCTAATATCACGATTCTTCATCTAATACTTTGATGTGATCAACCTTCCATTATTTACATTCTGTTCATTTCTCAAGAATTTTCATTCGCCAGTCACTGGACTTTCATAGCAAGTCAAGTGCAACCCTTCCATTCTACGCGATACCCAGTTTCCTTTCCAAATCCAAAGACCTCTCAGATCACTTCATAAACAAAAAAAAAGCACTCTCTGCTTGCAATTACAAAGTTGTTTCCTCCCGCTCCTTGTGCATACGATAAATCTCTGCACTTTAACGTGCAATTAAAGGAGTTCTGCGCGGCACAGGCAGATTTAAAATGGCTCTCTTTTAATACAGCCGAATAAAGTTAATTTCCACATGTCATGTTATTCCGCAGCCAAGCTTCCAATTGACGGTAACGTCCACTTCTTAGCTGGAACAATTTTGGGCGGCGTCCAGCTTACGAGAAAGTTGGCCCTATTTATCCGTTGATCCTTGTGATCCACTTTCCCGCGACCTATGCTTACCCGATGCATATTCAAGCGGGAAGAAACGCCGGATAAAGTCTCGTTAACGACAGATCTACCGGGGATAAGGGCATTTGCGTGCTGTTTTAATGGCGTGCTTTGGAAACTTCCTCGAGATTAGACTCG